>NC_085919.1:0-87600 GCF_035658355.1 Kwoniella shivajii
TAACCCCTAACCCCCTAACCCCTAACCCCTAACCCCTAACCCCTAACCCCTAACCCCTAACCCCTAACCCCTAACCCCTAACCCCTAACCCCTAACCCCTAACCCCTAACCCCTAACCCCTAACCCCTAACCTCCTAACCTCCTAACCCCCTAACCCCCTAACCCATCGTGCAAATGACCACCTTTCCTACACGACAACGACTTAGAAACCGCTACTCATCCAGCATGCTCGCAGCCGATATCCATGGCGTGATGCGTTCAATGGCCGAAATGAAGAAGCGGTGACAAGAAGGCATAAGGAAGGGTACGTTCAATTCCTGCACGTTGATCAGAAGGTCTCACAAGATGGACCGGCTTGCCAAGGGAAGAATGGGTGTGCATGTGCTGCTTAAGACCGAAATGAATATGGCAGTCAGGATCGGGATCAGTTGCTGATCATGTCTTGGAGACGAGAGCCGTTCCAGCTCGAAGGGCTCGAGATAGCCTTTGGTGAGTTCACAATGAGACGGAGATATAAACAATGATGTTGATCTTATGTGTGACGATCTTATCAAGGTATCACCCGAAATTATCGAGCGTAACACCGAAATTATAAGGGGATCCTTAGCGCGGGGGTATGCCACCGTTGCACCGATCTGGAAATGAGTTATACCGTTGCGTAGCTAAGCTTATACCTAAGGTACACAATTCGCTGTACTCACAGCGTTTGATCAAGTCAGTCCAGAAGTCTCGAGCAGCACTTGAGGAAGCGCCACGGGTAGATGCTAATGGAGTTCGAAGATCGTGTACCTGAGCTAGGCGAGACTCCAAGCGCGTGTACGCGTTGGGGACTCGGACGGAGGCTGACGCGGGTCGTGTTCAGTCATTACAAGGATGTTTCCACTTTCCACGTTCATCAGAGTGGCTTGGATCGACCGGTAGCAAGGAGCTGGAGCTTGCCTTTAAGCGTTGGCCGGAAGATTGAGCTTCAGGATCGTCGGTAGGTCGCTTAGTCGATTCTGTTTGACCAGGAAAACCAGCGGTGGAAGTTGTGTCGTGTTAGGGATGCGGCGGAGTGCCGCTTGCATATTCCACTGATGATGGTACAAGTGATGACTGATCGTGAACACGTAGGGTCGTAAGCGCAAGTATAAACTGATCAATATCAGAACAAAGGGACTGACCTCCTGACTGGGCGGATCATCCAACATGTCGGCGAGCTGTAATATGGACAACACAGGAGCTATAAAATCGGATACAGCAGCAGGAGCAAGCTCGGGTGCTGTTGCTTCCTTGTCGTGCCCTTGAAGGCCTCCTTACAATGGTGGTAGGACGTCTTTCTTCCCACATTCTCCGGTATTATAGGATGCAAAACCGTAAGGAAGAGTGAATATATCATGCAGAAGAATATTTGACTCTTGGATGCGATACGCGTGTTGATAAGGAGGACTGGTTGCCGGCACGTGAGCTAAAATTGACGTTCCGTCTCGCATGCGCTCTCACGAGCCAGTCAAGAAAGGATGAAGTGAATGAAATCAAAGACATAGAATGAATAGGTGGCGAAGTACATTTCTGAAAAAGCCGTCGAATAATGATAGGCCTTATGAATTCCGACCAATGCTTACACTGAATAATCCGTAACAGGGCGGTTCTCCAACTGTAAATTCCGCCTGCAGGAGATGGATGTGTTCCCGGGAAATTGCGTATGTAATCACCGCTCTGTTTGTTTGGTTTGTCATCGCTCTATTCTTTCATGCTACTTAAGCACTGAATAGACGCATGGGAAGTGTCCTTCTGCTTCTTTTCGCCATAAGAGGAGTATGAAAGGCCTCCTATACTTCAATCTGTCTGCTCAGGATTGCTATATATATATGAGTTAATCAGATCGATATCTCTGTCAACCAAAGAGACTGGTCATACCCAGCCCTGGGAAAGGAGTCTCGTTCTCCCGCCGAGGCTGAACCGCCAGGGGGGTGATATGGGCGGTCTAAAGAAGCACAAACGATTGAGACTATTATTGGGGTGGTGTTGGTGATTGTTGATCAGGTGTGTAGTAGCTGCGAGCATCAATGTGGGACACTCGGCAAGATATGAAAGAGACTGCGAAAGCTCCCAAGGTAGAGCTTTTTGCCTACTCTTTGTATCACACAATATCTCACCTGACGATTGCTTCTGAACTACGAGTCAGGTGAGAGAGTACTTTATTGGAGTATCCGCAGCTATAGCTGCCGGGCAAGCGACGCTATCAAAGATGGTGTGAAAAACCTAACACATGTAACATGGATGTGTCTATATATTGCAGCTATGTCATACAATGCTGTTAATCTTCAAGGTATTGGAAGTAGGCATTGACGTTGGGATATATACATATCATAATCGCCGACAGTACGGTGTCTCTTCAACTTTCAAATGATTGCATTTCAGTCTCCATAACGAGGTTGCGCAGTTGATCACCGCTCTTCCATTCAACCCAGCGGCTTATTCCAGCTCCGTATATAGAGCCTGGGTTACATAATGATGGTCTACCGCTCGTACATTGACGTACGTGTTAGGGAAGCCTATCATTGCCTTGCCCCGCGATATAACGAAATACAGAACGTTACCAGGTCGCCAATAGCCCGAACCTAAAATATCCAACTTGTTTCATGTATAACTTCGTAAATGTTGGGTTAATGGGATACTTGTCCGATGACTTGTGATACTAGAAAGCAGTCCAGGTAAAAATATCCAAGCTCTCTTCCGTCCAATCTTTTCTGTGAATAATCCAGAAATCTCAGCTTAGTCCTGGAAAGTCAAGGGTTCAAATAGGAACGAAGATGCAATCAAACCGACGATTAGCTACCAAACTTAGCAAAGACATGCTGTAATATTGTGAGACGGATGTCTAAGAAAGCAGCGACCCTCTTATTTGCAGTAAGCTCGAATTTACATAAACATGTTGAGGATCTAGGCATTAATTCATTATTAGGTCGTCATAAATTACGTTTAATAAATTTATATACAAGGTGGTTATCTACAAATGGTCATTTGCTGGGTATATTTATGGCGAGAGAAATAAAAATTATACGGCATATTAGAAATATATACAAGATTATGCTATTGCGAGTTCCTAGTATAATCTATCATTCACATTTCTCCCCACGTAGGTAATCCTATCAATTCATGGACTTCATCTTCCTCAGCAACTCTTCGATTACCCCATTCCCATAAGTTATCTAAGTCCGTTTCTGCAGGTCTCCAAGATGCAGCCTCGAAATCGATTATAACGATACCTTGATCTTGTGGATGTCTAAGAATATGTCTCTTTTGAACATCATCGTGGACAACTCCAGAAGAATGTACCGTATCATAAGCGTCTAAGATTTCGTTGCTATGTAGAACAATCAAGGCATCAATACTTTCCGATACTCTTCATATTCTTCTCACGTCAGGTAATAGCAGTTAAGGCCAAGAGATGAAAAATGATGGAAGAGATATAAGCTGGAAAAATACTAACATCGTATCTCCTGTAAGCTCCTCATTTTTCTGGAAAACCGATTCACCACAATATTCTAGAACCATCATCATAATCTTGCTTTTACCGTTACTAGATTCCCATAGACCATAATAATGAGGTACTACACCATGTAGTTTAGTTGAATATTTAGGATTTCTGAATTTGTTTGAAGATGAGGATGATAGGATGTTGACTAGAATATATGATTCTTTCATAACAGCTGACTCTGCTTCTTGTTTTGTATAAATATAAGATGTATCTTCAGACTTCTCAACGTCTTCAATTCTAGTAGGGAAACTGTCAAGGTTTATTATCTTAACCACGACTTGTATGGGTTTACTGTTGTTGACCAAAATACCATCTTGATCTAAATAACTTTTTGTCTTGAGGGTGATATTCGCTAGGTAAACATCATACAAGCGACCCCCTGAGAGGTAATTGGAAAGCTGGATTGTTGCTTCTGGTTGAGTTGTAAGCCCAGGTAAGACGGGTACGCTAGCCATAGTCGATCTCCTGTCGTGATGTGTAGAACGTACGTCGAGTGGCGAGCTAGGAGGGTCACTTTCCAAAGTAGAAACATCACTAGCTAGAGATGGGACATCTGAAACTCGAGCTGGATGGGATGCAGCAATAATTGACCATCGACTTGTATCAATGTGTTCAGGTAATTGGTGATAAGGTCGATGTCGTCCATCAGAATTCGAATGCAAATTAGATTGCAGAATGGAGGAATCCTTGAGTGTGACACGCAGCTTCATGTTCGTGATATTTGCATAACTGATACGAGAGAGGTTGAGATTGATATGAGGATTATCACGGCTAATATGTCCGGAAGAATGTTGAGGATCCTTTGACCGGACAGCTTCATTTTTAGTTGATGATGCAGTTTCAGCAGGTAAGTTGGTAAAGATGGATGGTCCTGATCTACTTTGAGGTTGAGTATCGAGAGGTGGTAGAGACTGAGCCGTCCGAGATCTGTTCTGCGGTTGTCGCTGCTTGCCTCCCAATCTAGCTTTCTTCTCTTCGTTTAAGAGTTGGCGAAGCGGGTCGACAATGTCCTTTGGGACAAACATTTTATCTGGTTGCTCTTCAGGTCGAGTGAGGAGTAAACCGGTGAATAGAGACAATGGGGTTGTTTGGCTAGCTTGATGGTTGGTGATAAGGGACGATGTTGTCGTGGGAAAAGTTTTTCTCGCTATAGCAGCCTGGATTATCGTTTTGATCGTTTCTTTCACGGGTGCATTAGCGGATGCAACCAGAGATTCCAAGAATTGAGGCGTAAAAGAGCGTTCCGGGTCGAGGGGATCTCGTAAGATGACTCGAGATACTCTACATTTGTGCGTCGCGGAAAGGTAGAACAAGATGAAAGCATCGTAATTACCGAGAACGCAAAATCGGGCTCGGTTGACATGAAGCTGTTCGACAACCTAGGGGGTATTCTTTTGGCATCAGCTACCAAGCACAGATATCATGAACTAGGTGGAATTTAGCAAGAGAAAGGAAGCAAGGTAGCGGCTTACCTGCGCAAGTATGTGCTGCATTCCCATGGACAATTCTGACCAACGAATCACCCCTAAATCATTTGCTCCTCCCTTCCTAGTACATATAAGCTTTTCTTTGCTATAGGAAAGCTCGACATCTTGCTGTGCGAGTAAACCCATAAAAATGACAACATCCCTAAAGGACATATATGGTTTGTTCTCGTAGACGGAAATAGGAGGACAGTTGTCAGGTTGAACAGGGTTTGAACCATAGGTGGATGAAGGTAGAATTTCGTTCGTATCCAAATCTGAAGTTCCTGAGCCGACCAATCCAGCAAATTTCCATAACCTTCTGACCAAATCATTGGGAGTGTGGAAGTTGTAATCCCTTTTGACGTATTCATTTGCTAAATCTCCAAGCGCATCTTGAATTAAAGAAGTTACTGGAAGTTCTCCACCCGCAATGTCGACAAGTTTAACCCATTCTCTTTTGCGATCTTGATAAGTTGAGAAGGTTTCGCCATTCTGCATAGCTTGGATACCGTCTTCTGTCCAATAGGTATATTTACCTTCTGAGCATATCATCTTGCTCCACCATGTGTTCATGAATGTCGGGAAGTGGCTGTTGGTGGCTGCGGTAGAATGGTTGATAGACAGTTGTTTCAATCGACTATCGATCTTCTCGTCGAGTAGATTACTGTCGAGCTCGAAACTAAATATGTATTGCATAATGTTGTCAGCTATGAATCTCTCGTGTTGATCTAAAGGGGCTGTCCCACGTAATCTTGTCAAGAGATTGCCAGAAAGCTAGTGCAGCTGTACTTGAAGGACGTCTAGTACTAGCTGGTGTTGATTTCTGCAGACTCGATTTCTTTGGCGAGGTGTTCAATCTGGTCGATGGACCCTGAGAAGTTGATGGGTTTCCTTCTTCTTTTCCTTTACCTTTCACTCTCTTCCTTCTCGATTGACTATCATGTTCATCTCGAGCTTCACCCTCATTTCTTCCTCGTTTACTTTTCGAGCTCTTCTTTTCAGTTTCGACATCCTCGTCAGGAACGACATCCTCGTCAGGAAATTCTGGCATGGGTGTATCAGCTTGCATTGAAAGTCTGTCGACACCAGGTAAACTAATTGGGGGAAGTACATGTTGAAACAAGCAGCCTATTGACGTTGTGGGAAGGTAGCCAGGTGGTAAGGTTGTGTATTCATAGAAAGGTATGGTTGCAGTATTATCCAAAAAGCTGACAGTGTATGATGAGTGACTATTACGGGTTGGACTTGATGGATTTGATGAATTTGATGGACTTGACGGATTTGATAAGGATTGTAGTGTTTGTAGCGGTGGTTGACTGTCAGAGCAAGAAGAGAGCTCCTGCTGCGTCATGATGATGGCTTGAGCTGCTCAAAAGTGTTGATTGAGTTGATGAATGTGACGAAGTGGAAGAAGAAAGAAGGAAAGATTCGCAGATGAAAGTGTTGAATAAACGTTGAAAGGGGGTATGTAAGATCATGCGTTTCCCTGTTAGATTGACAAGGCCGCGCCTAACTCTGTTTGCCGGAAGACTTCATTACGATTATCGCGATCAGACACCGAAGAGCCGTGCCTAACTCGCCGTCTGTTTGGTTGTTTGTTTAAGTCCCCCAGACGAACGTGCCTAATTACGTTACATCGTCCATACAAGTGGAGAAAGAGGACAGAGAAAGAGTGTTTTATTATACGACGTAACATCTCCATAAGTGACTTGTCATTTCATCATTATATGACAATATGTTTGTCAGCAAAGATTGATGAGAATCTATATGTCTCGGTCGTGCATAAGCAGCTACACGAAATGAACTGACCAAATGGTACAATGTTCAATCCGCGGAATCCGAATTGAACCTGCTTATATACTGATACGAAATATGCCATTCGTTACATTATAATAAGCTCTAGTATAGTGGAGCTGAAACTGGAATCCATCCACGACCGACATCGCCGACTTTCTACTTTTGTATACGATGAAATCTCAAACCAACTACTTTACCTTATTCCAAGGTCGAATTATAAATCCACATGAAAATATGTTTTAGGAGTTGACAACTTGATCGATTCGCATTAGAATTGAATACACAGTCCACTACTTAGTCTACGCTGCCGCATGTTCTCCTAATCGTCGCTTCAGGACAGAGCAATCAAGTTTGGTAAAAGAAGAAGAAGTGGGTGAATCTGAATCTATACTTTTTTGTAGGAAGATAGCTTTGTCAAGATCTTTTCCGTGAGTTTCTACAGATCATAGAGTCACGTCACAGCTATATTTATTGTTGCCTCAGTCGCAGTCCTTGATTCGTCTCGACTACCTATACCACTGGCAAGGCTCCGGCGATACTCTACCGAATACCACTTCTATACCGGTCCTTCTGGTTTACCATCATCTCAAGGGTATTTTAGTGATCTACACGTAAAGTCCCGGACTTGCAGCGGAAGCTACTGTTAGTCTAATAAGCCTGGCAATGGTAAGCGAGGTATCGATTGGGAAATGAATGATGATTTGATCGTTGAACGAATACAATCTTCATTGGATGGATTCTTCAATGGGATTCAGTGATGCATTGATCAGAATAATGATGAATTTGCGCCTTACCATGACGGGAAAACTATGGGTAATTTTATGCATTTCCTTTAGAAGAATCATGTCATTCCAATTCGTAAATCTCTATCTTTGCTCTACCTACCATATGGTACCTTGTACAGGATCTTCAGTCTCTCTACACTACATTGGATACTCCCTAAACCTATGGAAATTCGACGATCAGCCCGTGATCAAATAGTGGTCAATATATTCTACCTCCCGCACTCGAGCGGCAGAGATTACTCCCACCTTCCCACTTAGTATTATTTCTGCCACTGCTGATGGTAACAAGCACTTCTGTCGAGGTCAAGCAAGATAGTCTCAAAACATTAAGGTGAATCTGAAGCTCTCACTCCTTTACGAAATAGAATAGTTGGTGGAAATACAATTCCTATCTAGTTAGCTAGTGACAGTTAAGCAAATGGAATTAGATCAACCTCTGAGAAGAAGCTAAAGTAGACACTTGACTTCTCGAAAACGGAAGCCAAGAGTTGATTAGAGTCCTGTTTATATCGTTCAAAATCTTCGTCAAGAGTACCGATCACGCGGAAGGCCTAATTACCCTTCAGCAATAAATATACATACAATAAACCCTATCCGCTACTGTATTAACTCCTCACCAAGTTCGAATATCTCATGTACTGTAGAACTCGGATTAATACTCGATTCTTGATCTTCAATTGTGTCAGATGCATCCTTACTTGTATCCCATAATCCACTCCCAGGGTACTTGTAGAAGGATGCAATCTCTCTCCAGCGAAGTTGGCTTCGACTCAAGCTGTACCAGTGAGTTTCACGTCACAAAGTAGTCGAGGTATATACCAAGCGGCGGATGCTCGCAGTCTCTTTCACTACTAACATCCTCATCCAGTTTCGTAAAATTCCAATTATCTTCAGAAAGTATTACACGTAAATGATCATAAATTGGTTGTTGCAATATCATCTGTCGTTCAAACGACGATTAATGTTTGTTTACTACAACTCATCTTCCCAGAAAAAAGTCAGCTCTGAAGTAGCTATTTCTGAGTCCGCTTCAAGTGTAGTTTAATCTGCAGATACCATTACAATACTGACCGGATTCTCTGACTTTAGTAAAACAGAAAATCACATCAAGATCAAAATCTATCGGTAATTTCCTTGGTACATCCGCCCCTATCAATTCAGAGTAAGAGTTGTTGATGATAAACTGCCAAGTATCCGCCCTATGGAATTACGATGTACTCATCAATACCAGGTCAAAAGTTAGCAGTACCTCATTCTTCGTGTCAATGTGAAACAAGTGAAAGACAGAGAGCATAAACCTTGTATTACTAGAATTGCGGTAAAGTTGGGGTTTTCCCCTGCTTGGCTCATTTTTGTAGACGATGATGTACAATGGTGTTAGCGAACTAGGTAAGCCTCTGAACAGTAAATTGCAGATGAAACGAGTCAACCAATTGTGCATGTAAATTCAATGAGCCGAGTCTGGTATTGTTGATCGAGCTGAGAGGATCATGTGGCACGACCCAACATGCACCGTAGCATTATCCACATGACTGGCCGTTTCCATATTGCGTGATTATACAGTTATTATCTCAAAGACGTTACCGTAAGATATGACTGGGGAATGATCTGGAAAGGGATATAAAGACGACATTTCATAGACCTTTTTTATGTTTTTCCCCATCGGTGAAATATCATGAGTTACTTTCAATCGACTTCACAAATACATCACAATGCATTTCTATTTTAATGTCCGTCCACATTCAGCATTTATTACAATTAATCATCATTATCCACTATACTAGCGGTCTAGTCATCCCGATAGCACGGTCGTAACAGTGGATTTCATGGATCATTGGTTTATTTGTAGACAATTCCTTGATTTATCACTTTTTACATTCCACTTTACTTCAATAACTCTACTTCATCAGTCAGCAATCAATCATGGTCTTTCAAGCCGCACCAGTGGACAACTCATAAACCCGGTTAAATGATATATTAGCTGCTAATCAAACATTACGTGAGTCGCTTGACAAGGCTAACAACCGATTAGACAATATTCCGCCACCTCAACCTATAATCAGTGGCAACAACAAGCGCAATCCATCTGAACTCAAGGTTGCACCACCCGGATACTTCACTGGTGAAAGAACGCAAGTCAAAAACATTCATCGCTCAAGTCTCTATGATTGTTAGTCTACAATTGTTTCGATTCCCGGATGGAACAACCAAGTGTTCCTCCAAAACACCTTTACCTCAATCGAATGCTACTGGTCCGGAGATTTCAGCAGTTCAACAGGATCAGCGCAACGGATTGTTGCTACCACTCAGTCAATAATTCAGCCGTCGATCTTCTCCAAATTGTCCTCACACTTCTTTTGGTGATGTCGAAGAGCAAAATCATGTGACTGCTATGGATGATTATATCACTATTCCACACTTTTGCGGTTATTGAGGTTCACTAAATTCAATATCTTCAAGGTGGAGATTATCCTTCTGAATCCTTTTCTACCTCAGCAAATCAGCTTGATCAGGTAAGCGTATTTATTTGACTTTAAGAGATTGAGAGATTCCGCTGATAAAATCTGGTTATTCGAGTCCGATTCATCCAATAATTCACTAGACAGTGTGGTAAGTGTTCCATTCTTGACGCTCAATCCGCCGCATATGGCTGGTCGTAGCTTACTTTTGTAGGATCTGAAATGGATAAATTGAGAGTGACGGATTCATCAACTACTTCGCCAATGCTATCGATGATCTACTTGCCTTCCGCGAGTGATCTCGAACCGTGGTCTGTGATACGTATAATGTGCTCATAGAATCTTTCGAACAGCTTCCATCAGTAGCTCCATATCTGTCCCAAGATATCGCTATGGTTGTGCTCCAGATTGTCCGAAACATAGATTTCAACACAAGTATGTCGTGTACACATTGAGGACCCATCAATTGGGAGCGTATTTCCCAATAAAACATTACCTATAATCGCTGAACCTACGAACCCTTCTCCAAATGATGACACCCCGTCTTTTATTTTAAGTTCTCGCCAGGGTCAAGGTGCTTTATGGTCAATTACTGAGATCCGACAGTATACTTTCGATAATTCCGCTGCAGGTCACACCAACAGTATGATCGAGACTATGAGTGTCATCAAAGTCTCTGCTCCCTCGGTCTTTGATGGTATCGCTCTCGAAGAGGGTTTTTGTGATGTGGAACGCGCAAAATTAGCTATTAAGAATGAATTCGATCTGTCAAATGATAAATTTGCGAACTTTACAAGGTGAGATCGCTCCAGCTTTCAGAGGTATCCGTGTTGGTAGAACAAAAGTGAATCGGAAGGAAGAAATCTAGTCGATCATCATGGCAGATTGTGGGGATCCAGATTAGATTTGAGGAACTGTTACACCATGAAAAGTGAGATGTGATTGCGCCTCAGTGAATCTGGCCGATTTTGTCTGTCTGCAAACTTTAGGTTGAGAATCTTGACGCTTATAAAACGTCCATACGGATGGTATTCCTAGAAACCATTGAGAAGCGACGGTAATTTCAGAAGCCTTGATTTCGAGGGGTCTTTGACAGAAAATTCGTTGATGGAAGAGCAATCAGGGCAAGAAGCTATCAGGGAAGTTCAAGCGCTGGAAGAGCTCTGCGAAGAATACTCAGACTATGTGAGAAGTTCAGTCCATCTGAACCGAAATTGTCAAGAAAGTGACGGACATAAAGATATAAAACATGCCTTTTTTGGTGATAATTCTGTGTATGGATCTGTTTTTAAAAGATGAATTCGAGAGAATACAGATGATAACGAGCTTTTTTCATGACTCTGATGGATGATTTGGTTACCACATGACATGAATGGGAATTGCTCAATGGAATGTCTGCTTACGGAGAGTCTACGGATCAAATCGTGGGCAGCCGCTCAATGTTTGCACAACAAATGACGGACATCGATCAATCTTCTTACCCTACGACTTATTACTATTTACGTTGTATTGAATCACTTGATTCGCTTGATCACTTGATCACTTGTTCATTTGATTACTCGATCACTTGATCACTTGTTCAGTTGTCTACTCAAATCGTCTTCATTAAGAACCTCACCTTCTTTGACATGCAAAAATATACCAAACCTTCTGACACCTCATTTCCTGTTCTCATTTCGTCCTCGAAACCTACGATAAACAAAGGTTCAACTACCACTAAACATTGACGTAATGTATCCCAGCCGAAGTCCGGATTCGTCAATACCGTTTGGGATCACCAGACTTATTGGACTTAAGTGCTTCCACCCAACCGCAGTTCACATCTTCGAAAGCTTCTGGAGTTCAATCTCGGATCACTGTACGCACTTCCAACGGAAGGAATACCTCAGATGGACATCAAACTTCAAGACCTTTCAGTCATCACGACTGAAGCTATGACTTTCAACAATTCAAACCTGTTCTCAGTTTCTTCTAACCGCTTCCACGAAGTAATCATTAGCTTTGTGAGTAGCTTCAAGGAACAGAAGCCGTATACATCTAAATGTACCGATTTCAACATGCAATCAGAATACACTTTCAGTGTTTCCGGATACATACCCGCCTGAATTGAATGCTCAACAATCCTTTGATCAGTGGAGTAGAGTAAGCAGAGGAATCCGAACAAAGATCGTCACTTAGCAGGCTAAAAAGCTGTAAGCTGGTCACTTCCAATTGGATACATGAATGCTTAGCAGAAAGCAAATTGTTACAAGCTACGAGACACTTAACCTTGTTATTCAATGTCGAAGATGAAGATCAGGAAGAAGAAGGAATCCGGTTTGGCAGTACAAAAGATGATGAAGCTCTCGAATCCTCTGAAGAAGTTGAAGAAGGATTCAGAGAACATTACCTCAAAGTATAGGAGATAAGAAGCCTCCCAAGTTTTCAGCAGTCCCAAAAGATCAAATTATGCTGAATACCTTGAATAAACAAAATAATTCTAAGCCCAATCACGAATCTTCGGAAGGGCAAGAAAGGTTTTTATGATTGATCCACATTCCTAGTGAGTTGTATCCAAACGGGTCTGCAACTATGAGTTTGGATTTGTTAAAAAGGTCTTTTGACAGATCACCTCGATGGCTTTCTCATCATAGAGTTGCCCACATACATCAGAAGCCAGAAGTTTGGGTAATGAATCTCAGACTTTACTAGAAACTGAATCTCCTCTGTTCGAAAGCTGTGCGAAAACTGCAGCTAAAAGATCGAGATCCAAAATGGGAGAAGCTGATGACGAAGATCCTAAGAACATCAAAAGACTGTTGTAATATTACGTAATACATAATACGCTCTGTAGTTCTCCAAGAGGTTTTTCATACAATTTACTTCTTGTACTTCCTCATCGCTATATAAGACGCTGAGGAAGTACAGGTAAGTTCATATTATCCATGCATCGCTATATAAGACGCTGAAGAAGTACAGATTCTCACAAAGACAGCTGGACTCCACGGGCTGTGATGAAAATTCACTACGAGGTACTGCGACCATACTATCATCAGCATGTTTCGATGCCGGGACTAACGGTGAGGAGGATGGTAACAGGATGACGCACGGTTTTGGGTGTATACAAGGATGAGGAGCCCCAAATGATGGGACGGAATGAGGGTGCGTTGAGCGACGATGTCCCTCCTACCTCGCCAAAGACCCCGCTCATCTGCTGTAAGTACTTAGCGGCGATGCCAGTGTACCTCTGTTGGTCGATCACCGACGATTATCATCGATTACAGGCGATGGTGTTGAGCGTACGGAATACTCGGTGATATATACAAGTGACCATCATCAGCAGATAGAACTGATGGTGAGTTCGCTACTTTGGTGACAATTCTGTGCTCACTGTTGAGATTATACGTTCCATATAGGCATCGGACCATGCAAGTGTCAGTCTTCAAAGGGAGACGGATAATCGACACCGATTAGCTAATGGGAGAATGACTAAATAGCAGGACATACTGAAAAAAACGAAATCTCTACCAACGAGTGGGATCCTCCAGATTCCGGAGGAACAATTGAAGTGTCTATTATATGGAAAATTGATGAATTATGGAAAAATGATGTATGACGATCGGTCGTGCCAGTCCATTGAATACGTTTTTCACCACTGCGCGAAAGTAGAATCCGCACTCTGATATGTAAGGAAGGATGTATGCTCTTTCGCCAGACTGTTTCATGTCATAGGGATTGCAGTCTAACAATGTACCTCTAGTGAATTTACCGAAGATGATGAGTGATGTATTGCGAGAGTCGGGCGATGACCAGGTAGATTCAATCTCCTTAAAATTTCAATGAGGCCTAATCTTCCTCTTTGACATTGATGCGCTTTTCCAGCGCTGACCATCTCTCTTCTGGAGATAGTTTGAGCTCAACGAATATGATATACTGTTGACACCCACCCCAAATGACTTTGGGTGAATAGGATATGCAATTGACCTCCAAGTGTCGTCGGTGGATAGTGGGCGAGGACAAAATCGTGTGATGTTTGTTTTTGCCTGGGTGCGTGGTTAGTCCCTTTATCAATCAACAACGTGGTGCTGCCATAATCTTACCATAGCTTGCAGAACGTATAAATGGCACTGGAACTGCAGCAGGTCTAGCGGTTTAGCGGATAATAAAGAAGCTATGATAGGTTTTTATGAGATATGCTCATCCTTTGTTTGAAAGCTACGCCAGCTGATCTGTGACCATGTAACGTTCCGCGACTACAGCTCGTGAGCTTCCACTTATCGTGTCCACCTCCTCGCGATTGATCGTGCGCCTTCATCTCAACATCCAGCATCATTTCCTCTTTCTATTTATACTTGTCATCCTCTATTTTGTCAGAGAATATAGCGATGCATTCAGAGATTACCTTTATCAAAGTGACGAGCTCAGTGCAAGGGCTATCACCTCTAGGGCAAGTGTGACAATTACCAACCTTGGGACACATTGTATATTGACCCCAGATGCCTTACAAAGGTGAAAGAAGTAGAGGAGGAGAGGATGGCTAAGAAGCAAAAGAAAGCGCCCAATAATAGAGAAAAGCATGCATGTAAAAGGTCCATAGTAAGCATGGAGGTCAACCCTTTCCTATCCGCCCTTGACCTGGAGGATTTTGATGAATAGTATGCATTGTTATTGGAGATTTATGTATAAAATGACTTGAAATTAGGTGCTCAGTAAGGTGCTCAGTGAAGTGGACACGGAAAAGTGGAGGCTCACGAATTGTAGTCGCGGAAAGTTAGCTACCAACGATTCAAGGGAATAGTGGCTTATCGATGATATCTGACCAACGATGGATACCGAAAGGAATACAAGGGATGATCAATCACTCACCGTCTAACTTCGGTACATTGGTCAATCTTCGGTCAGATAAAGTCATATCGGCGAACAACAACGAGAATAGTAGAATAAGGCTTCGGAAGGAGCAATAGATCCTCTTAAGAAGTCAAAACCTGTAAATTTTGTTGAGATTTTCGAAATGGCTTTTATGTGAATGTTAGTTCAATCTGGCAAGGTAGATCCTCGTCGTCAAATGAATTCAGATCTATTCCGCAATTTCAAAACGCCCGTTGTATTGCCGCCCCATGCGATAAATTGGCTTACTTATGTTGATCAAGCTAAAAAGTTTGTTGACTTGCGTTCATTTACTCGTTGGAAATGGCCCTCACACTGTCACCCTGATCCAGAAATTCCTGCGCAGTCGGCGTAGCATTGTGTGACATGATCATTACAAGTGACAAGTCATAAAACAAGATTAGGAAGCTACCTCCGTACCATTGAATCCCCATTTGGTTTCTTCCACAAGCTCAATCCATGCTTTCGCGACAAAGATCTTCTTCCGGGTCCAGTAAGCGTATCTTGCTGAACATATCCTATTAGAGGGCTACCCTCATGAAGCTAGATTATATCAATTTGAGGCATAGTCTGGCTGGAAACCTCCAGGTCAATACCATTAAAGCTTCTCATATGCTCAATTGATCACGGTCCATAGACTCTTTGGCAATCAGTGGAGAAACAAGCGGGTAAACCGTTGAAAGTCAGGATATGTCCCGAGCATTCCAGGTACATACGTTGACACTGACACTGAATATATTGACCGGGCTGCCTAACCAAGAAGAGATAATGCATTGTTCATCGAACATCTGGGAGCACCAGGAAATCGAGCCGCAAGTCTGTTTTCTTCAGCATCAATCATCAATCCCAGCTTTTCAAAGCTTTGGGCCTGAATAGCCTTTGCCACCGATAGCCCTGTGAAGACTTAGCTTGTTTTCATTTATATACTACTACCCAATTCACTCTCAGATAAGCTAACGATGAGATCACTCTCATTCTGTTTTGATCCTGGACCCTTCTTCTTAGATGACACGAGCACCATGCAATCCGCCCTAGACAGAGAAATAATTAAAGCAATAACGACTTCTTTTGCACCTGTTTATCCAGTCAAATCACTTGACTTATCGTTTTAGGCTTTCAAGATCGCGTGAAGCATTGCTTTGAAGCTGTTGGGAACAGTTGGACGACTTTCATCTGAATGTGCTTTCCTTCATTGCCTCTATACCCCAATACATTACCAGGATTATTCCAGCTGTTCTTTACACATCATTCTGCATCCGGAGTTAACGGTGGCATTGATAGCCTTACATCCAGTTCTGGTAATTTGCGATGTCACTCAATTCGGCACTCGTAAACTGGTCGCGAACTTGCGAAACTTACAGCTGCGTAAATTCTACCAATCGTATCACAGTTACTCTCCTCCAACAGTCCAATCGTGATATTGGACAAGAACAACATGCGAATTGAAGTAATATGGACTCAACTGAAAACTCGCGGAAAATGCATATGGCGCTGGCGGGATTAACCAAGAGAAATCCGATGGCACACGGGAGCTTTCAGTGAAAACATGTACCGGAAATCTGCAACGCGTCGGTAATCTTTGTGTAGTTTCCGACAGCACACCGCCGGCCGGCGGCGGTCTCCGCTGGTACTGATCCTGTGATCGCCCATGCTGCCGTCGGTAACTAATGAATGATGCCAATATTAGTGGTATTCAATTTAATATTTTTCGTTTTTATGTCAAGATCTCCCCCGATAGCATTGAAAGAAAAGAGCAGGAGATGACAGCTTGCCCTGATATAGCTCAAAACCGAGGGATATTCATTCCTACTTACGAGATAGGAGAAGCGATCCGGCGTGCGAACTGCAGGTCGCGTGCAGCAGTAGTGCCGCCAAATTGGAAATACCAGATGTATCCGCCAGGCACTGTTCAGTTTCTGTATCGGAAATATGTCGGAAACGCTTCAGGCACTGTTCAGTTAAGTCGGGAGGCAAAATACAGGCACTGCTCAGTCTTCATTACAACCTGTCTTTCGCGAAGTCGATTTAGTGACCAGATAGCGTTTCTGACCGATTAAGCGTTTCTAAATCGGACTACAAATACTTCTAATCCCGATTACGAATGTTTCCCCTGTTTCAGATATTCGGTAATAGCTTACGGCATTCGTGCGCCAATATAGCCAAAAATCGACCATTTCGAAGAATTGAACACCCCTACTATTTGAGCATGATACAGCTACAAGTTAAAAGAAATGTTTTAGCTTGACCTCCAAGAGGAGTTTAGAAGACGTTGGAAGCCGCCTCAATTGCATCAAATTTTAGTATATCAATCATGTATAGCACACCCTAGCTACCATCTAGGCTTTTTGAAAATGCCATTTTGGATGGCTGCACCACATGTAATATGGGCACCAAACATCGGTCATTTCAGTAAGTAGTGATGAGATTGGCTAATTCAGTTATAAAGGGTCCCGAAAATGGTTGGATGAGTTATTTCTTCTGTGAAGTTCCTGTTCGATGGCTCCAAATCTGTTCTCCTAGAAATGTTGACGAGCATGAAGAGTGTGGAAGGAGTGTTATTTCTGGCTTGCTACACCTACAAATTCCAACAAATCAAACCCAGTAGCTGTGAAAATGGCAGCTTCGTCACCACTTTACCTGAAGTATCAAGGGCAAATCTGGAAGACAAAATCAGGCACAAAATATCGCTGGTAAGCCCATCCGGTATATGGTAAGATGTGTGATTAATAGGCTCGAATAGCCACAGCCAGAGGACGTTCTAGCTTTACCATTTTTGTAGATACAACACGAGATGATGGACCGCCGCTTGACGTCATACTCAAATGAATGTGCACAGTCCAGAGTCTTGATTGAACACTTCTTTGGCTGTATCATTCGGGTATGTTTTTGAATGAAACAGCGGCGCTTAGCAAATTTACGCGATGAGTTTCATTATAACGTGATGTTACAGCATGAAGGAATATTATAAGAAATATTCATTTGTATGACGAGAAGTATCGATGGGCCATGACCTACAGGACTTCCCTTTGTTACGCACTTTAGCTATGTGAAGCCTTGAAATTCTGAAAATCCCGGTGAGGTGATTTTGGCCCGAGTCCGTGTGAAGATGTCGGACAGGGAGGACCGAAAACGCTCCATAAGAGAGATTATGAGATTCCAGAGCGTATTGAAGACCTCTTTGGCAATTATAGACAGTATGATACATATGGCCACAGTTTGTTAAATGAATCACCTTCCGGATTAACCTCTATATACAAAGTGGTGATACAGTAGAAACAAGGAGTTATTGAATGAGTCTCTCGCTCGTGTGGTCTCGGAAATAGACTGAACTCTACTGGTATATGTGTAATAAGTATTCGTTTGCCTCTCTCTCCTCAAACTGTAACTTCGACGGAACAGGCAAGACCTATGTTCGAGAACGTTTGCGATTGTTGCGATCAAAGCTTACACCAGTTTCACCGCCATTCGCAGACTCTTCTATCTCAATACGTTCAGATGAAGTGATTCCATCTGTTGAAGCAGAGGAGGATATGCCGAAGAATCGATTTTTATCCTACATGGGTTACAGCCCCCTTGTAGTCAGTGCAGCTGCCAAGGGTGACAAAGCAGAGATGGAAAGGGACTCACTTGAGTCATTGTGTCAACAGCCTTACCAAGCTTTCTCTACAGTACGTGTTAGCTCCGCCCGCCATTATAAGAAGCTACGGGCCTCACTTACCATAGCAATATTGAGTTCTTCCGTTACGAGCTCGATCTCGCATTTGCCAGAAGCAATCTCTCTATCTTTCACAAACATCTCCTGCCTCAGCGTGGCAGCAGCGTGATTCTTTTCCGCTACCGCTTGATCTCTTTCGGCGAATGCTTGATCTCTTTCAACTAGATATCTGTCCCTGGCAGCAATAGCGATATCCCTATCGGTTATTGCTTGATCTCTAGCCGCTATCAGTCTATCAGTACCGGCTAGAATGGTTTTGTTCTGCTCCTTCAGAGCACTTCTTGCTTTCCCAGCCTATTTAGGAATGGCGATCAGCTCCCAATTACATACGTATCCGATATACCTCAAACCATGACTCACAGCTTGCACTCTACTCGATTTACCATCCGAAATCTGGGACTAAGAAGTGTTTTAGCTCACTTACAGAAAGGAGACTCTGATACTTACGATATTCGAGTTGGACAGCGCACTCAAAGGTCGTGTAATCAAGCTTTCTGGAATCATAGTTTGCTCCATCGTGCCTTTACCAATTTCAAACATTTCCTTTGCGAATTGTAGTGTTTTTTGGGCAGCCACAATATCCTCATCGGTAACAGTACAAACAAATTGAACGGTATGTGGCATCTTCACTCGATTGAGAAAGACTTTGTTTCTGAAAGACATGATGGTAAAGCGAGAGTCAGCTTCCATCTCTTGGGAAAGACAGTACAGTATGTATTGGACCCACAAGGCAGTAAGTGAACAAGAAGTCTTCCATCCGCCATTTCCTAGATCACGAATCAGCTTTTGAAAATGATAAAGACTAAAGATCATTCAAGAAGAGATATATCAGTAAGCAAGGCAATCGTCTAGTACAGCACTGTCATCACTCACCTTTCGTTAATCGCCCCAGTCTCCTGTCCTCTTCTTCGCTTCTCTTCGGCAGTAGTGCTTACAGCTGAGCCAGCTGCTGTGGATTCTTGACCTGCTAGATCTAATGGAACAGATTTTCAGCTTTATGGCTTTCAATTCATTCCGACCATTGACTTACCAAAGATTTCTAAGGATGCGATCATTTGTACAGCTTCGTGTACTGTCTGTTATTATGAAAGATGATCCAGTCAATAAAGACCCTTGGTAAGCCTAATTTACGGATACTTACAAGTCGAAAGCATGTATGAACCCGTGAACTTTTCGTATTATTCCCAGTTGCAGCTACCTTTCTTCCCTTCTCGATCCGATTTCTAATATTTTTTATCTTTGCTAGTTGATCAGGTCCTGGAGCTATTTCATAAAACTTGGGGCTGAATCTATAACCTGTTGACGAACTACCTTGAACGCTTAGCGAAGAACGTTCACCGCCACTGGCAGTAGCGGTAATGTCGTAAACGGTTTGCTCCTCAAATTCAAAAACGCTTAGGTGAATTGAAAACGTCCTAGACTGGGATGCATTGCTTGCGTTAGATGGGATAAGCAGGTTGTCGCAGTATTCATCCAAGAGCCCATTCAGAGTGTAGGTTTTACCGGAACCTGACTTTCCATAAAGAGCGATAGTAACATCTCTTTCAGCCACACTAAGTGCAGGGGTCTTTTGCGAGGCAGCGCTGAAAGATGCTTCTGAGGGATTGGATATGGACAGGATAGCTGTAGATTGAATATCAGTGATATGTATGCGTAAGATGTGGGACAATTGATACTCAGGTCAAATGTGGAAATAATTCGACTCACCATTAACTGCAGGAGCGAGCAATTCTTGATAAACGCAACCTTGTTTGATGATAACGGGATCGAAGTCATTTGCTGCATGAAGATAAGGATGTTTAGTCTAATCGCAAACGGTAGTTGACAAGTGTCAAACTTACTACTATGAGTTGCTACGGTCTCCCGGACTATCTCCCTTATCCATCCCTCGTCGTTCGATGTCTTGGAAGGTTTGGGTCTATATCGTTCAACTAGTCAATTGAAACCGAAAAGCAACATAATCGCATGCACTTACCGAACAAATACTTTGGGCTGAGATAGCTTGTATATTTTAACTTTAAGTCCGGAAGAAGAACTAAAACCTGCAGAAGTATGGGGTCTAATATTCGCCTGAGATGTAGGTCGACTCATGCTGGATAAGCCTATCATGGAGGAAGGTTGGGATCGTTAAATCACCTGTCGAATACTAATATTGCAAAAAGAGTGATAGTGATAGTAGCAGGGATGCAGAGGGGAAAAGAAAGGACAGAAGAGATAAAAATATAGGTATTAATCGTATGATATTGTGTTCAGAACGTTCGGGACGCTCGCAAGGCCTCCTCAGAAGGAATTCGGATGGTTGTAAAGGTGATTTTCCGCCAATTCGATTATAACTCCGCGCGCGAATCGAAAACCCGGCCTAGTCAGGCGCGTCGAACACTTTGAACATCGCGAACAGTCTGGACAACAACATATAGCCAAAATCAAATCAAAACAAACAGCAAACTACGTATTGACATCCCCCAAAAAAATAGATGTATCAACGCATCTCATCATGGTCACTGCAAGCAGTCAGTCATCGATGGCTTTACCTCAAGACTGGGAGCCGATCATCAAGCACAGGATCGACGCAATTCACCCTAAACTTATGGCATTTCTTATATCATTTGCTTATCATGCCGAAGAAGTAGCTGCCTTAGGTGATGAAGACTTTAGCATGGTAATGAACAGTTACTTTCTGGCTAGAGGTGTGAGTGACGAATGCCAAAAACTCCTCTTCCGCGTTTGACCCGTAACCCCCATCTTTGGTATTTTTGCGACTGCTTCAATTTGACTAAAATGCTGAGATGACGTTCATATAAAGGTAAGTATAATTTGTTCCGAAGTTGACGGAAGCACCTCGAACTCTTTGAAAGCTATATTTCAGCCTTCTGGAGTATTCTGCAGCACCAATTGTTCAAGGAATAGGAATAATGATGCTAAGGAGGAGATTAACTGGGATGTCATTTGCTGTCTTTTGGTTTCTGTTGCTCGTGGTACAACCATCAATGGGAAGCGTAAGGTGAGCATCTTCTATATATACAACTTGGACAATGTTTATTGGAAGCTCATTGAGACAACTGTTTATGGATCTTATGACAGATGCAACCCGATGAAACCCCGTCAGCAGACTTATCCTTCAAGGTGTGTTGATTAACCAATCCCTCTTCCCCTTCACCTTTTCTACACGGCTCTCTACAGCCTCCTCAGCTGATTAATCTCTTCAGAAACCTAGACCTAGTGATCGAGATACACTTCGCGCACTTGCTTCAATTGATGGGTCGTTGCGAAAGAAGGGGATTAAACCTTGTAAATCAAGATTTTCCGGTTCACGCGTTTCCGAATTGCGAGCTGTATTTGAAAGTTCACCTTATTCACCTCCGACATATAACTCTCCCGGACCCTCATCTACAAACTCGTCTGCATTATCATCTCCTGCTTCTTCCTCTTCTAAACGCCAATGGATTTCGGAGGAAGTACGAAGTTCCACACCTGTTGAACTGATAAGAAATAGTGAACCTTCAAGTTCTATTGAACAGAGTTATTCACTCTCATCTGCAAACATCCCTGTTGTTGAGGTTCAAGCTATAGATCAGATGCTATATTACCCTCAAAGTCTGGAGCTTCAAGTGGAAGAAGAAGAAGTGGTATTCAACTTAAATTACAATCCCAACCCTACTGAACAAAGGGCAAATACCCTTAAAGATCTGGTTACGGATACAGAAATACATGACCAAGGCTCCGTCATAGATGTAGATCAAGCTTCTACGGAAGTATATGAAGTTATAATCAACAATACTGTGGATCGAATAGCATCGAAGACACGTAATGATAACGACTCGAATGAATTGATCGCTGTAGATCTTGGTGAAAATCACATGAATCTAGATTCATTTGGAGAAGATCAAGCATATATACGACCTGAAGAAGGTGAACAGGATCTGTTCGAAATAGACAATGAAGTTGAGATGGAAAATGGTCATGGATCAGAGGACGAGGAGGAGAATCATAGCCGAGATGGAGATGGAGATGGGCATGGTCAAGATGTAGAGAATGAGAATGAGGATGAGGATGAGGATGCCTCTGGAGACGAGGACGAAGATATGAATGAAGAAGAAATTGGAGACATGGGGAGTGATCATGAGGACGATGAAGTTGAACCGACAGATGAAGACGAGCCAGTGAGCCTATTGATTTCTCTCAACTTTACGAAACTGTGCTAATAGAGTACTGCAGCCCTCCGCTTCTGAGGTCAGGCGCGGTGGTGTGAGGACAAAAGGTGCATTCATGTCTGAAGAAGAGAGAAAAGTAAGCACTTTGATGATTCGGATGTCTTGATAATCACGCTGACATTGGATGCTCAATAGAGGAACAACGCGGATGCTGCTAAAAGATATCGTGCCAGAAGGAAAGCCATACGTGAAGCTGCTAAAAAGTCCAACGTTGATGAAGATGACGATATTTCGAAACAGTCTTTGATCGAGGCTTTAGCCACTCAAAGTGAAGCTCTACAGAGAGTTTTGAATCAAGTATTGCCATTAATGCAATCTCTTCCTGATCAGTCCTTACAACAAAGCGAAGCTTCATCCTCCTCTTCAAGCTTTACTGGAACCTGGACATCGTCGGGTCATTATAAAGCTTTAGCTTCTATCGCACAAATTGCTAATCAAGCTTTATCACCAGAAGATTGTGATCCTAGGATTGATTTGGCTTTAGCATCTTTCGCAAGAAAGAATCGAGAAAACCATGATGATGAAGAGGGTGAAGAAGTATAATAAGGGAATGCATAAATTGGTGTCAGGTAAAATTATCGTTTCTTTGAAAGCTTTTTTGGGTTTTGTGGATTTATCTTTCCTTCTTATACCCTACAAGCGATCTGCTACCCGGAGTCAAATACCTAATACTATCTGTAAATACTGATTGTGCTGATTGTCATAGCACTTTGTACGATATGTATTTATCTATCTGCAGTATGATTCACTGCTCCGGAGCGATATTCCAGCTCATACGAGGCTTAAGTATTTGAACACATAGTAGTCTCCACGACATTCATTGGTTGAGATGTACTCAGACTGCTTCGTTCATGGCTGGAATGCACTAACAGAACGAGAAAGGTAATCCAAACCGTCCAGGCGATCGCGATACACCAAGTAAATCAATGAGCAGTGCAGTATATGTGATGTGGCATTCCCGACCTCTTGGCAAGCAGGTTATGACAATCGAGTTTGACAAAAGTAATAACACCGACGGGGACTTCCCCTCATTAGGACTAAGGAAGTGAATGATTTGAAGAGAAGATGGCCTGAAATACATTATCTCATAGCTGAATTGTTGGTATCTTTTCACCTTGATTCGTGGAGGATTTGCTTGCTAAGCAAGACAGATAAGTTAGACGAGACAAGTTATCCTTACCTCATTGTTGTAACCTCATTATATCGTGGATATCCCATTTCATCGTGATCATACCTGCATGATGACATTACTAAATATATTTGCTTGACATAAGTCGATTACTATAAATGCTCTACAAATACCCTGTTTTCCAAATATCCTTCCTCATACTTCTACAATAACCCAGAACTCCAACAAATATGAATAATCAATTCTTGTAATCCCTTTATAGTTGTAATCTTATGCTCACCCCATTCTGATGATAAACCAACTGAATCACTATATGAAGAAGCTTTAGGTAATAATGAAGTCTTAATATATTCTCTCATATTTTCGATCGGTTCTCTTCTATCGGATGGGTGGTCTTTAAGATATGTAGATCCACATATCCAGAAAGTGACGAACTGACACAAAAAGCGTAAAGTCAGCTGATCGGACTCTAGATTCCATCAGACGTAGAAGTGGAGTTGAGCACGATAACGATAAATACAATGATAGCGATAATGTCAATGAAAATGATGATGATAATGATAATGATAATGATAATGATAATGATAATGATAATATAATGAAAATGATAATGATAATGATAATGATAATGATAATGATAATGATAATGATAATGATAATGATAACGATAATATAAGTAGCTCACCTTAAGATTTATAGCTGCAACAGCGGCATCCGTACTATCTCCACGTCGATATTTCTTAACCTTTTGCTGATCTGCACTACTAGTGATACCTGATGACATTGTTACTAATGGTGATTTTGCACGGTGAGGTGTTGAAGCTGAAGCTATTGAGCGTGAAGATAAAAATGAAGCTGAAATCGAGATGCTTGAACCTGAATCTTCTACATATTGACCTGAAGGCCCTACAATCTTTTGACATTCACGTTTCTGACCTTTCTTAGCGCTGAAGGGTGGCTCGCCCGCCTTTGCTAATTCGGTGACTTTTGTAAATTCTACAGATGGGAGTGAATTAATTAGCTTGCGTTGATCATCATACTCTTTCAATACTCTGCAAAGATCGTCGATAGTAGAGATCCTAGAAAGATCTCTGAGCACCTTCTATGCTATCCTAGTGACGATACATAAGTTGAAACATACCAGTCTGATATACAACTTGCAGTGCCCGATAAGCAGTTGTAAATGCATTTATCTCGTTTGATTCCAATAATAATCGAGCACCACCACCGAATGATGTTGCTGTACCGGTGATCTACACCCACAGAGTGAGTAAAAACAGGATTCTCCGAGACGTATCCCTTATCGCTTCAATCAAAAGCGAGTTGTAAGCTCACAAGATTGTATAAAATGTGGATTTCTTCACTTTTGACCTTCTTCGTGATCTGTGGTGTTGTTCCGGTATGAGTAGGTTCAGCAAAAGTTGTAGATGCCGATGGTAGAGGCTCATTCTCCTTAGCAGCCTAATGGAGCCGTTAACGAGGAAGCTAGATCAACAAGCAGAAAAACTTACTTCGTCCAACATAACACCTGCTACTACACGAAGATAATCACCGGGATCACTATTTTCAATAGATTCTGGAATGATAACGGTCGTTATACCAAGTTCAGTCTGGGATTCGCGCTCCAGAGGGCGCTTCCATACACGTGGTGATGTAAAAGTAACATATGGTCGAGCTTCTTCAGATGATGCGGCTGAACGTATGTCATATTTCCTTGTTCTATCATCAGAATTAAATTGAGTTGTATCTTCAGGCACTGAGTTATTCGAGCCATCTTCACCCTCTGTTGATTTTGATGATGATTGTAAAGGCAATAGGAATGATGATCCAGATGTTGGTACTGAAACTCCTGCATCTTCTGGAGAAATATCGACTCCTCGATCTTTGATTACCACACCTGTTTCTTCGAAGGGGAAGTGTTCATCGTCCGAGAAATCATCGAGAACACCAGCGGTATGTGTACGTTCATGAGAGGTATAATGACCAGGATCGGGAATTGAATCGTCGATTACAGATTCATCATCGTAAGTAGTTTCGTACGGTACATCCTCATAACCGGATTCCTGGGGTGTAAGGTATGTAGTCGGATCGTGGTTAGAAATTAGAGGCGGTGTGCTTGAAGTTGTAGTAGTAGCAGGATTTACCGTGCTATGTCCCTTGTTCGATGGGTATTCATCGGGAGGCACAACATCTTCTTTGTCAGGTAGTGGTCTGTCTGTCTTGGGAATTGAAACTCGAGTTTCACTGCTTTGTTTGGTTTCAGGAAGATGAGTAGTTGTCGTTGATGTTACTATTAATTTTGAAGAATCTGGTCTTATGATAGCTTGACTACTATCTACCCAGATCAAATCTCCATAATCTTTAGGGGTTTCTCTATTCATATAGCCTGGTTTATTAGATTTGAACCGTAAGTACAACTTGGCGTTATTCCATTTTTCATCTTCACCTGTGACTTTATTTCTGAAAGTCAAATTCCATAAGCATTTCTTTTTACTTAATATACATGGTAAACACGGTCCAGTTGGTACTACCCATTCTTTTATTGAAGGGATATATTTTGGTGGTAAAGTACTGCTTATAATGCACATTCTTTTTGAACAGTTGTGACAACGAGGCATTGATCTGAAAAGCATGGTCAATAAACAGCCAACAACACGTATTCCGATAACTAAGGTCCACCTATGATAGCTTAGGATATGTCAATATGAAATCGGTTAAAACTCACTCGTAGGCAAATGGTGGTAAATACATTGGTCCTACAGGTTTCTCTTTACCTTTCCCTTTTGATCTGACATCCAAAGATATAGAAGATGGTAATTTCATAATCCCTTCGGGATCTAAATAGCTCATCTGAACAGGGTTACCTTGATAATCTTGTGAATAACCAAAAGGTGAATATGTGAGTCTCTGAACGCAATTCTTGAGTCTTTCTGTTAACATATCTATAGGTTTTAGAAATGGGAAATATTCTGAATTTGTTGGCCATAACACTGGACTTGTCAAAGATGGATCTAAAAAATCGTAAACTCTAGCGGATACAGATTGTTCAGGTACCGGGTATGGAGCAGTAACATCTACATGTTTAGGATCAATACTGAATCCTTCTTTGATCCATTCGTGAGGTATTGATTGTTTTAAGATTCGAAGTTTCGATATATTACAACAATCAGGTAGATCTTGTGCTTTGATGATCCTGACCGATCTTATATTAGGAGCATTGTCTACTTTGGTGATCTTGGAAGGTCTAGCCGAACTTTCACCTGTCTTGACGGACGATAATTCACCGGGAGAGTGAGATCGGATGTCGCGAGATCTTTTGGTCTTCGGATGCGACATTATAGTCTTCTACCTCGTTACTGCTTGACATTGGAGATAACCATGACTTGAGATCTTGTACCAATATGCATTCGAAGAGCAAAGCCTGAAAATTGATGATGTCAATCAAGCATCCAGGTGTTTGTCGCAGGAAGAAAGTGAAACGAATCAAACATATAGAATATCGGATATGAAAACAAGAGCGTTTGTTTGTTTTCATTGTTTCAGCAATGAGTGGTGTATTTCTGGTTTTATCATTTTATTCGATTTCTCCCAGTTAGTCGAGGCAAGTTTACGTAAGCTCCTTTCTAGCGGACATAATCTGATGCCATTGACCCACGTGGGAATTCCAGCGAGATCTCCGTTCGGTAAGTTCCGCCTTTGTAGCGTTCGAGCAGGAACCTCATGAACATCATGGAACCCGAGGTACAGCTTACATAGTAGACTTCATCGAGCATCATTCCAACCAATTGATCAGAGTAGATTCATCATCATCATCAAGACGATCATTTTCGAAGCTGGTCAGAGTATCGAGTATACCCTTTGGTAGCTGGATGGTCCTGGCTCACTGCTTATCCATCCTCTTCTGTGAGTCACAAAGAGTATTTAACACCGTATTCAATTTAGGGAATTCCGATTTGAGAATGAGACGTTCGAGATAGGTTATGAGAAGGAAGCGTGACTGAAATACTGACCATGACTGTTTGATCTGTAGTTGTCATCCACTACCGTCGATCAATTCCACAATTTCACCTTTCAACTGCGCGTCGGCAGAATGGATTTCGAAGATTGCTTCAACTATAAAAAGTATGAAGAAGATGGTTTGATTGATACGCAGTTTCTATCAATGTGCATCGAAGATCCGCCGCTCATACACAGGCTCAGCTTCAACCCTGGGGTGAGTCTAGAGGTAGATAACGAGGTACTAGAGTCTTTAGCACAAGCTGTACTTGGTCAGAATGGTATTAGCAACAAGGTTGAAACTCCAATATCAGTGGCGGAACTGGCGAATATGTACGTCAACGAGATTCGTATGATCAAAAGGAGACCCAACGGCGATATCAATTCCACCATCTCCAGCAGCTCTGAACAGGTGCAAGCGTCTACCTCTTCTTCCAGGAATTTGACTTTAGTAGTTAACCAGCATGTCAGAGCGAAAAAGCCAAGGTCAAAAAAGAAAGTCAGGTCTAGTAAGTCATCTATTGTCAACAATGCAAATGGAAGTACAGTAGCCTCGGTCGACGATCATGAAAGGAAGAAGAAGAAAAAGATGGGCACTTTCACTTCGAATACAGCTCCAAATGTAGTAAGAACATGCTTTGCTCATAAATCATTTACATTACCGAAATCAATCCCTCATTTGTATCCTGTAGCGTGGGGAACAAACCGATTAGCTTTTTTTGGACCTGAACCTGAATCTGAACACTCAACTATACAGCCTTGCCTGAAATTAGATGCGGATACAGCGCATCACAATACTTCACCCAGAAAAAGTATGGAATACGTTCTCGAGAAACGATCAAACGTACGAATACTTACGTTGGATGATATTTTGGGATAAGAGACACTTTACAAAACGGAGAAAAACAATCATTTGAAGCAAGATATCCTACCATTCCTTCAACACAACCCTGGCCATCACGCGTATCTCTTCCCCTGGAACACAATCTTCATCCAAATATCTTAGTCTCATTATCATGGAGAATTTTGGTACATTATTAGCTTTTTTCTACCTGAAAATTCATCGTCAATCTGTTTGTTGATACAACTTACCAAGTACACCTGATGAGCCCCAACGTCTCTCTCTTTGCAATTTTTTAATTCGGTTCGTCATAATATTCCCATCTGCCCCATCAAGAAGCCATGGAAATTTCCTTCATCTGTACATATTTTGTTGTATATAGTCAAATACTCTTTCTCTTATATCGTGGCAGATGCAACAATTGGATGATTCGGATTCGATCATCAGCTCGAAATCTTCTGTTGTATTGTGTGCAAATCTCGTTTTCCCTCGTAGCCCTTCACATTACACTATAATTAGACCATCACAATTCGATGAACTACAGACTAAAGGAGATCTTTGGATAGTACTAACGAAGGGAAATCGTTATTTGGTGCCACCGAAACAACGACAAGCGGGATTCGCAGTTGATTATGCTGCAGTATGTAATCGCTCGAGCAAGTGTCTCAAACTCAACTGACATGCTATACAAGCTTGCTGTATGCATATGAGTGTGCTAACTCTGAATCCATTGTCTGCCTTTCGCTATGCATGCATCTATTCATGAAAGATGTCGGGAGATTTACTGCATGCATCGGATTTCTCAGTGAGTGGTCCTTGTAATGGCTTTCGTAATGGTATTTTTCAGATTTGGTAATGCCATTAGCCATACAATTAGGTCGACGCGACTTAAAAACGATGACAAACGAAACGCGTCGGTCAAGAGTACAAGTGCCACACAGACGCGTCTGTGAAACGCGTGATTCGGCGATTTTGTAACACCGAATTCCAAATCAACACGATTTCCATTCTTTTCCTTTCCTTTTCTCCCCCCTTCTTTCTTTCTCTTTCTCTTCATTCTCTTCATTCTCTTCATTCTTTCATTCTTCATTCTTTCCCTTCCTTTTACTAAATACTTTTACCTTTTCTCACCGTACGATACCTTTCCCCTTTCCTCCTTTCCCCTTCTCCCACCGTATAAGAATACTACTACCTTATTCTTATTCCTCCCTTCATACAAATCATATACTTTCAATAGTATGAATCAACAACATTCTCTACAACATCCGAATCCGAGGTCGCTCTTGGTAAGGAATTATGTCCTCAATGGGGTCATTCTACTTACTACCAACATCCAACATTTATCATCCAACTAAACGATAATATCGAATACAGCCGAGATCAAAGGAAGCTGGACCTCAACGGGGTCCAACTACTTAAGTCATCTCATCAGTACTGTTCAAACCTCTCAATCGATGCGTGTGAATCACTTGTCATTTCTCGATACAAACAACAAAACATATCATGACTGGTTCATCCGTACATCATCATGATCATCATCACCATCATAACGATCATCATCAGCATCATCATCATCATGAACAAGGTCAAATGGGTTCACGTTGAGGCAGATCAACCGCATGGCGGAGGGTACTACTCAAAAAAAATCTATTCCTTTAAAGACGTCAGCTCTTATGTTGAGTTCGTGAGTTTCCTCTCTTTAACCTATCCCCTATTCTATCACATAGCTGATCATCATCCCCTCGTTATAGAGAAATGCCAACTTACTACTCGCCCAACATATCACATCGTTCGATCACTATGAACATCACATAAGACCTTCGGTTGATATTGTATATATGAATCAGTGAGTTGATCATCATAAATATATACGCACGTATATATATATATATATACATATATATTATATATCAAAGTACTATAGCTGATCGTCGTCTCCCAATAGCGCCTGCACACCGCATCATACGTCAATATCACATCTTGTATGATGGTCGGTACTACTTATCACCCAGTATACAGTAGGTGCCCCCATAACCAATAACTAAAACATATATTCATTGCTAACCTTATTGCTTGTAGTCGTCGACGTTATTATGATCTTCAATACATTCCTCATTATATATCGAGGATCGCTCGGCATCATGTATGTGATCAGTGAGTCGATTCTCCATCAATGATTATACGTCTCATCGCTGTTGCTCATACCCCTTCACTTGCAGAATTCGACGTGATTATGAACCGCACTCATCAAGATGAAGTCGTTCTACAATATGATTGTTACGGTATATACCATAGTCAAGGATGGATGGTGACCTGATCAAGCATGAATGGAAAAGTAAGTCGACCTTACAGGCTTAATGTAATCTAGATGGACGGTTGCTAATAGCTTGCACTCACAGGTATTGTACCGATTCGAATACAAGGTGCAGTAATTAATGTTACCACGCCGGAACAATGGCATGTCATTGTGTAAGTCGTTCTCACCTCTTCACCCATAGCACCATGTAAGTCACATCATGCTGACCATCATACTATGTCCATTAGGTTTATAGGTATTCACGATGTCGTTCTATGTATCTAATATGCGGTTACATCACCTTCTTACATGATGTCTGTTCAATTCACATTGAAGCTTATCTTTGTACCCTTCACGAGAGCTTATCACTTCACCTATCGTCATAAATATATCTGAATCTTCTGATCATAAATCTCTTCATCCCGTATTTAGACAGAACAGTATGACGATCCCTGAATCTACGTTCCAACGCCAACCACCCATTCAGATCGATGTACAAATCTGTTTCGACCTGCACACATCAGGAATAGACTCCAGTCGTGGAGAATGGTAATAATGATGTCGCTGAGATTGATTGTTGAATAGCCGCTAGGACAGTGGACGAACAAGACTAGGTACACACAAGTCCACAGCGTGAGATATCCATTGAAGATGTATGAAAGTGACGCGCGCTTGCAATCTAGTTTACTGATCAGTTCTTTCCAAATCTGATGTTTTATTTTATAACTTCAAGGAGGATGGAACATAAAGTGAAGAACGTATGTTAGTGCCCTCGCTGTAGCTCAGATGACTGATCATGTGAATTTGGGCGGAACGTACCGGATCAAATTTCTCATTGGCAACGCTACATGTTGAACAATTGCTTTGAAATGTCACTGCTTTGTGAGCAGGAGTGTGTTGTCTCCCCCTTTACTCATATTACCGTAGAACGATAGTACCAGAATAGCTTGACAGTACGAACACAATCAAATATACTGGAATCATTTGTCGTTCGACCGAAATATATCAAACTTCTTCAACTTTGAAGATTGCATAATTCATCCGTGCATGACCTTGGATAGACCTGAATTCTAAGACTAAAAGAACAGCTTCAGTATACACCACCAGGTCTAACTTCATCAAGAACATCAACGATGATCTCGAACTCGCTTTGTCAATCCCTCGGATTGGATACCAACGGGTTTCGACTGTGCAATTCGAATGTCAAGTCAGCTTTTTCTCCATCAATACACTCATAACCTGCGTCTACAGCAACTAGCCCAAAACCATCATGGTACACAGCAATAGCCTCGCTACCATGACACAATGTCATCAAATTGCTCTTCAAGACATGATGCTTGACTTGGACCTATTCACTCCACGTTTGAGCTAATAAAGAGCAGTATGTTTTCCCCAGTTTTATTTCCTTCCAATACCATCACACATCCTTTTCATCCAAGTACCTCGCAGAGATCCTTATTAGATCCATTGATCTTACAGGCAGCTTTTCAGTGTTTCTGTAGCATAGCTAATAGCTTAATCTTTGTCTTATCACAGGATCCACACCTCGTAACCTCTTACATCGACCAAGAAATTGATGATGAGTACCGACTAAAAGAATCAATCATCCCAATTCCGTCTCAAAGGTCAAACAAGACAGCTCGAGAAAGCTTTTTCAACGTAGACATCATCTGCTCGCTGTGAGGCTTGGTACGAGCTAAGATTTCATATTGGTCTATAATGCTGATAAGACACACCAACGATCCTTTGGAGGCAGTATTTACAAGTTGATAAATCTCTAAGGTTGATTCTCGAACATCACATGTGAGATTGCAATCGTCACTACCTCTCCCATCATCTCAGCTGGCCTTCCACATGGCCTTCCACATAACATCTCACAATCACGGGATGACTCAGCTCCAGAGCTAGAAGACATATCCCATCCTAAACAACAAATCTTTAATCTCGTCTCTTAATACTTCAGGAGGATCCCGTGGAAAATGCTGCACTTTACCGTGGTGTACCTTGGGCTTCGGAGTGGCAACAACAAGGTACAATTGACAAACCTACTGTGTTCAATACATCTTGAAGATATGGCAACCATCAAGCGTTAGTATGGCAAATTTTCAATGTAAACAACGTATGGTATCTAGTAGAATGGATGGGAGGATGGTGAGGAACAAGAAGGAGGAGCTATAAGGACGTAAGTTCTAATGTGCTTTTCACAGAATAAAAGACTGTCTTCCCCTCCCATTATCTGATATGGTCAAATATATATCTGCTCTATCTTCTTCTTCATCTGCTTTTCTATGGGTTCTACTTCTCTGGATCCTGACATCATCGCTTGCTATATCGTTTTTTTTGTCGGAGAATCAATTGAATCGGATTCTCATGATTATAGGATTGGTACGTTTTGCTGATGATAACCTTCGTCCTTCGTCAAATAAAAGCAACCTCTGATAATCAAAATACTCTACTCTCAATTCGGCTCAAACGTCTTGCATCACCTCTTTCTTGTCTTTATTCCAGATTACACAACCTGTCAAGATCTTGGTGGACGATTGCGGCGAACATCCATTAACTTCAGTATCGCAGCTTGGGACTCACTACAGCCAAAGAATATACGATATCACGGATCTCATCCTCGTCCTGAATCAGTGCTGGATCAACAAACAATTTTGTCCACAAATCATTCTGGTAATAATCACCCATTCCATACATCGAAGTTGAGATTGTCTTGGGTGGTATTGCAGTATTTATAATTCTTAGGTTGCACCTGGATGACGTTAAAGGTGTTAAAGGTGAATTTTTCACGGAGTATCGTTTTAAAATACCACATTGTAACGCATACCATCACAACGGCTCCCCTGATTGTGCCTCGAGGATGATAATATAGGGATTTAGCATCCCTGCTGGGAATTGACAATGAAGGTGAAGATGGTCCACATAATTCAAAATCACTTCCAGTTGATGGTCAAGTACTTCGATTCTCGTATCACAACCTTGAGCTCTTTGACCAGATCCTGTAACTATCTTTCCAACTTCTGCATCAAAACCACTTGCAGCTGTATTATCACCTAACTCGACTGCTTCAGCTCTATCACCAACTACTTCAGCTCTATTACTAGCTCCAGCCAGTTCAGCGTAATGACTTGCAGCTACAACATTCATCTTAAGCTTTCTTCGCCCCTACTCCAGCTTTGTTGTCATCTGTTTCAGCGACTTCAGCTTCAGGAGCCCGCTTGCCTAATATCTAAAGGGTTTTCCAACATTCCCCCAACCCGCTTCCCATCAAGCCTACTAATGGCTGATATACTATCATTGACGATGAAAATTGCAGTTCGGCTTCGTTCATCGGCAGCCTGGTTGAAGAACACGTTGTGGGTCCGGTATCTCACATCGGACCTGTAAATGTCGAGGAAACATCAAGCACCGTTTTGACTTATATCTGCCTCACGAACAACACTCCATATAACGATGAGTCAGAAACCAAGCCTATCCGATGGATCACCGAAAGATACCAGTGAGCCCGTATCTTGTAAGAGAACAGGTGAAAGTCTAAACTGTCAGTAGAGATCTCCTAAAATCTTCCGAAGGTTCCACGCCGCGATTTGGTCATGTTACCCGAAGGGAAACAAACACATCCCTATAAATTACGACTATAATAGCCTTTCTCAGAGTACATTTTTGGTATTGTATACTGACACTGGTACTATCCCGCAGACTCTGAAGAACTGGTTATGCACCTATATCTGAAAGTTGACTGATCAACACGAGTAGGGTAGCGTCTTGAATTTAGAAGGAAATGCTATGCAGAAGCATCAAGGAGTCCTCAATGATTCCTGTAAGTTACGAACGCCACTGATTTCCCTATCTCGGGCTATCAATACAAATGGAATGGGGACTAATCAATAAATCCTGTCTATCCTTGAGGATTACAGCATTTGCAAATAGATATTCTACGACTTGGTCATAGCAATTTCGATTCTTCAGCAAAGAGGTTACCGGATCTACTAGTGCCCAGGTGGCATTGTGCCCGCCTTGTCGAACTTGTACATCGTAAGCATTTTCGTTTCCATATTACCCACAAGATTGGATATTTCAACTGATACATACACCTGTTCAGCAGGTGACACAGCTACACAGAAACCAGAACGAATTTCGGCTTCTTTGGTCGATGGCAACACACCAGCTGCATCGTCTTCAATTTGGAACAAAACGATCATCATCGTCATGGTCCCTTTTCGGCATCTGTCATTGTGATGACCCTCGTCTTCTGTGCGTTAACTTTTATGATGCTGATTGATACTTCCGTTCGATCCTAACAGACTCGAAAATCCTTTGGAGCGTACCTCCGATTTCCATTCTGAATACAATCCTTGACGAACCCTGCTAGATGGATGTGAAGTACCAAATCCAATCTGCCAAGTACATAGTATGTTTCAATATTTATGTTTCGGGAAAGACCGCGGAACAAGCTAAAAAGAAAGGATGAACCAGACAATGGATCCAAAGTTTGAAATCACGGTGGAATAAACAGCTACTTCAGTTATAAGACAGGTCAATGTTGAGACAGGTCATTTATATTTATAAGACAGGTCAGTCATAAGACAGGTTAGTTTCGGAATGACGGTGAGTCAATAATTGTATCCTAGATAGATATAATCTTTTGCGTATCTCATGCACGGGTGCTGGACGTTACACCTTCCATCTATAAGCAGAACACCATATTAGTCTCTTCAAATGATCACCAACAAGCTTGATCATCGGGATCCCTGTATTGCTTTCAGTCTGTCGGATCGCCACGTGCTTGCGGTGATTCATTAGCGCGGATACGTAAGAACAACATTGACAGACATTGACTAACATATGACCAACACATGACTAACAATTGACCTAATGAATGACTAACAATGAGTAACAATAACTCTCGCGGTCTATATACAGTCGATCTCACACAATTTCTTCAACCTAGATTTATCGGCTTTGGGGGTTATCCATCAGTCAATGTCAATTCAGAAGTCGATTCTGTTTCCCTTAATCCAAGTGATATCTAGTGTTTTCGGACATCATCCCTACATCCGCCCGGATCGATCTTCCATCCCGACTCCTGGTTCAAGTCTATTTTCAAGTCATAATTTTATTTCTCAATGCATGGACCCAGCATAGGTACTGTAGCAAATCCCTTCTACCAAAGACAATCAAAGAGAAAGTATACCAAATCTTGCTGAAGATCGTTGTACATCCTGCACCAAAAGTAACAAAGGAGGATCGAGTATAGGCTTACTAAAAGAGAGAAAGATAACATCTAGACCGACAACCCGAAGAGTTCATTCGTTCCAGGTTTAATTGTAAATGGTTACATAAGCTAGGTCACACAAGAACCTTTTAGCGTAATGAAGCTTCGATTAGAAAGGTTGTTTTGGTCCTCGTTTGCGTTGTTCTGTTCTGTTAAGTGGACTGACAAGATCGAGAAGTGGTATGTGAGTTGGAAAAAAGAAGGGCCTTGGAGCCTAGTTAGAAGATCGGAAATATGAAGGGTTAAAATATAGAGAAATAGATTATGCTCAACGCCACTGCACGTTTTCCGGAAACACTTTGTGAGTCAGAATTTGTCCAGTTCAACTCATTAGTCTATTAACAGTAACAGAGGGGGATCGTACTCTTGCTGACAAATGTGATAATTAAAGTAGTGCGAAAGCGGGGGTGGTCCTGAAAAGGTAGGATCCACTAGCGAGTGTCCACAATATGATTTCAGGTATGTTTTGTGATTCGCACGCTTGGAAACCCCCCCTCCACCAGCTTTCCTCCTTATAACCTACATCCGTCAGCTCGACTTACTTTTCGACCATATCCCATAATTGTGATTGTCTCAATTCCCCTCCACTAACGTTCCGCGACTACAATTCGTGAGCCTCCACTTTTCGTGTTCAGTGATCAACTGAGCACCTTACTGAGCACCTCAATTTCAAGTCATTTCATACATAAATCTCCAATAAATTGCACTGCACAATGCATACTATTCATCAAAATCCTCCAGGTCAAGGGCGGAAAGGAGAGGGTTGACCTCCATGCTTACTACGGACCTTTTACATGCATGCCTTTGTCTGTCATTGGGCGCTTCTTTTTTGCTTCTTACAATGTGTCCCAAGGTTGGCAGTTGTCACACCTGCCCTAAAGGTGATACTCCTTGCCTTGAGCTTGTCATTTTGATGTTCTAGAAGGGTAATGTTTGAATGCATTCCCATATTATCTGACAACATAGAGGTGAGCTTTCTCTTGATTGGAGTTGCCATTAGAGTGCCAAGAATCCTCAGCAGCTCTGCATATTCACTGGCACTTGTTGACAGATTGTCCCGAGGGATACCCTAGTTGGTGTGCTTGCACAATCAATCACGAGGAAGTGGACACGAAAAGTGGAGGCTCACGAATTGTAGTTGCGGAACGTTAGATGCGGATCTCCAGGTTACTAATGGTTTCTTCCGCTAACGCTCATATCATCTGCTTCCTCCTTAGCCTAGGATGACGCGGTTCTATATCATTCATCAAATCTTCATCAGACCCTTCTACACCTTGGGCACTTCTGCACCAGCAAATCTGTCTTACCACATTTTCGATATATACAAACATCGCTCACTTCTTATCCCTTCTTCGCATATACAGTAACATGCTCGGTAAATGGATTATCGCCTATTCGATCATCTCCAAAATTCCCCTCACACGCTCTGAATAATATGATGACAATTCAAGGCTACTCGACAATTCTACTTGCAATATTGTAAGTCATATACTCGGATAACGATTCGGAGGTAGGGGAAAAAATGCTGACTACCACAGGTCGCGCGTCTTCAGGATCAGCAACAATTGACAGCTTGAGCTGCTTCACCTTATACTCGGTCAACACAATCCTTTTTTGAAATACTGATTTACACCTACAAGTAAATGTTTGGTGTTCCAGAATTGTCTTGTAGGAATATACTACGTTGTCACGGTTGGATTAGAAGAAGTAGAAGATGATGGATGCGCGACCAACAACTTACACATCATGGATACCGCCTTATTGGCCGCTTCACCAGAACGAAGTACTGATCCAGAACATTTGTACTTTCCCTGTCACATTTCAAAACCACACATCAGATTCACCTAAATCCTCAATTGCTTCAACGTTTTCACTGTTTGACACCTTCTGCGATCCCCACCATCCAATATCTAATTCAGTCTGTTATTCTTATCTAGTTGAAATTTCTTCCTCAACTCATCTATGCCAAACCGGCGAAAACACGATGTCCAACTACCGTCTTCAAGCAATAAGAGAATACAAACAATGCAATCAATCCATTATGCTTGATGTAGCCTTTCGTCAATCTGTCTTCTCTCTGCCACGTCCACCTTGTGGTCCATAGCGCATAGCAACAATATCACGTACAATATCTGGAAACGAACCCACAGCTACTTCACCTCTAGTGTTCCTGTAAATAAGTATCGTTGTAACGCAAAATCCCTTTACCCATGTTGGCGGCAAGGTTTTTCTTGCTGAATCATCAAGTCATTGAAGTCGAGGTAGAATAGTCGGTCTGCCAACGAATGATCCGAATGTGAATACAGATGACGAAGAAGTTCGTCGGAAAAAACGTTGCGACTTGACCGGCTAGCCTGCAACGTCTTGATAAAATTGAACAGCTACTGAAATGCAGGTGCAAGTCGGCATGTGTAGCTTAATCTCCACTTGCATTTCACAATGAAGTCACTTTGCAGGACCTTTCTCGAGGCTGCAGTTCTGAACAGCTGCAGGTTAGAAATGCAAGTCCGAGTGATATCAGCTTAATTCAAACATATATTCGCAACACGTTGAAGAAGGTCCGCAAGGAAGACGCGTTGTTGATCGGGATCTTATTGATTTCTTCCACTTTGAAATGTTGCAAGTTGCGGGATCAAAATTATTACTCGAACAAAGCAGCTTTTACCGCGCGTTATTATCACGGTCGCGTCTGCTTTCAATCTTGTTTAACCAAATGGTTTCATCTTTCCAATGACGCTCTTCCTCCTCACTCTCATCCGTCCCACCACCTCCAGAGTCTGTCAATCAAGCTTTCAGGTCCCAACGTCAATCACAGGCTCAGATTGTCCCTAAAACTACTTCCTGTTTGTTTTTCAAGCACTTAAAGGCGGAGTTTATGTCGATACCTCCGCAACTGGTCCTTCTTTGGCTGATCCTGCTGCATCGCAGTTCGATGTTAATGAACAGAGCTTCATGTACCTCGTGGCAAGAAAACGTTACTATACTGGTTGTCATCGGTAAATCTATCTTGTTTTTTTGTATCTGTATTTAAGTAGGCTAACCTCAGTAGAAGAAAACAGGTTCAAGCCCATCTTAAATAGAACTCACCCATTCATACTGCTGTTACTGAGGGACAAGTCTTGGGGTATCAGACAAGGACTTCTGCCGCTATGGCAACAATGTCCAGTTTTCTGGAGTGGTCCTATGTGTGGGAGGGTGAGCTTTGATTCATCCATCTCCAATGTGCCCTGTATTCTGTACTAACGAGGTTCTCTCTGGGATTCGCGACATGCTGCCAATCAGTCTAGAGTATCCCAATCATCATATACAACAGATCCACCACTGTCCACCTTCTGCTGGTCTACAAGACTACTGAATGAAATGCTCAGATTCGCATTATTCGCACCGTGAGTAAATGCTCTGCGCTCAACAGCATCAAAACGCATATTAATTGTAAGTTCCCTTTTAGCTCGACGGATCTCAAGCGCAGATTAACCAGGCATTTATCGCTGAATTCACCTACATCCAGCGTTTCCTTGAGAACATCTGGCTCGTCTTACTATGGTCATTAACGGGTGAGTAATAAACACCTGATCATCGACCTTAGTCGGTAATCACTGAAGCTGCCTTTGTCAATTCAGGCCCTCTCGTAAAACAGATCAATATACAAATTCCTACTGAGCAATGCCCACCGAGCTATGACAATGGTTCTCATGTATTCTTCCCGAGCTTGGTTGGAAGTTACTCCAGTTCAGTAAATCAACCATGACACTGCTTCAACCCATCAGTAATCTTACTCATAAATTTTGGTATAGGTCTCAAGAACTCCATTACCCATGGGAAAAAGAAATTGTACATCGTAGATTATATCCTATACTGGCCCAAGCACGTGTAAGTAAATACGGCATTGCGAGAATCATACACAGAATGTCTAGCTAACTGAATTTCATCATTGTCTAGCAAGCTCCCTCTTGTGGTCTGGACTCCCAGTCTACCGGCATCAGCGGACCTCACAGCCTCCATTCGCTGCAACCATCTGATAGATCTTTATTTGGTGGATCAAAATGGATCCGCTTCACTACCTTGTATATGATGGTAAAAGTAAAGCTATAGCCTGCATCTTTCAGGAAGACGATGCAATCCCTCTTCTTCCTCGCCTTTCATTTCGCCGTTCACAATTGCAGTTTGGTATCACCAGCATGAAAAAGGCCTTTTTAGCATTGAAGGTGGAACTTATAGGGATGTCAAGAGATCAAGGAAGTAAAGCGTGATGGATATACAAAGCAGTCGTTAAGCTAGGTGAGTCGGAAGGTCTCTCAAGCCAATCAAGGGATAATGGAAGACTTTTGTTGTTCTTTACGTACTGAGCTCAAACTGACTGTGATATTGGATTGACAACATCTCAATCAGATCTTCTACACCATGAAGGACGATTTCTACATGACTACTCGGCTCTCAAATACAGTAAGTGTGCATAGCTGCATGATGGAATGTCGTTTGTCTATGGATTCCGGGCATAATATATCACTTCGAACGCGACATATCGGCATGCTTACAAGTTGGGTTTTTTTTCCATCAGTTCCCTTCAGTTGATAATGACGATCATAAGCTCCTCGCGGTACAGTCTGCCCTCGAGATCGTTATGTGCCCGCAAATATCTTCCGTAGAGCTGCTGTACAAGATGTAGTCAAGACTACAGTTCAGTGCTCAGACAAGATCAAGATGTAAGTGAATCTGCTCAGTAATCGTCCGACCAGCACGTCTTAGGTTATCTCTCCCTCGCCGCCCCCTCTTTGACATTGGCTAGTCCTTGGATCTTTTTCCCTCTTAGCTAGAATCTATCCAATGCTTACTACATTTATAAGCCTGGTAGCCTAGGACCTTTGCTCAAGACCGTCGGAATGCTTACGTTAACAACGACATTGACACGCTGGTGTCAGTGGATGTTGTTCAGCTTTACAAGGTGGGTGTGATTTGGTTCGCATAATAATGTCGACTTCATGATCTGTAACCTCTCTAGGTTCAAATCAAGCACTTGACCTTGTACCAAGTCGGTTGACATTCTGATTCAAGTAGGAACGTCGTGCCGGTATTCGAAATTCGACTCTCTTACACCGCCAAAACCACCTCTTGAAAAGCAAAAAGATTCTATATAAGTCAACCGCTACTCCTTACGTTTGAAGTCAAGGGACACGCCTTGACACTCAAGTACGATAGTCTCACGGTGAGTAGTTACAGGATGAGATGGGCCTATCATGGTATGCAACTCTGCTTTATTACACATGTCGAAAGGTTTTAGTGGAAGTTAATGGACTGAGATATGACATGTCCTTGCCTAGGATGTGTATGATCGACAAAGCTGGCATGATCTTCACCTGTGACTGCGATACCTTCTCAATTGGTCCCAAAAAGGATGAAGGAAGTAAATGAACGATCATCGTCGATATTCCTGGATATTTCAAACTGAAGTTCAGGTGGACGATAAACGGCAGGACATGTTTCTAGAGGTTCTTATCTAACACATCACGATCATAGCAACGCTTACAATTATCAGCCATCTCCATCATCATCGTCATCATCAACAACATCATCATGATGAAACAACATAAAGACGATCATCATGATCGCCATCATATCTTCTCGACGCAGATACTCAAACACAGTACGGAGAAGTGGACTACACTTGCCGAATTTGAGGCTATTGGTCCCGCTCAAACCGACATCGTCACTTCTTTCGTCCATATATATCCAGTTTCTGTTATATCATCAGAAATTCATGTATCGAGATACAGGACTTTGTTAGAGGTGTCAAGTTTATCTCCTTAACATCGCACATTCTCCGCGATATGCGATATCACCGAACCCAGACTCTTCCTCAAATTTCTTTTCGCGAAATATATGGACTGCATACCATGAACAGACCGGTCAACACCTTGGCGATACTGAACTGCCCACGGAAAGAGGGTGATGTACTCTCACCTCAACTGATCACACGCAGATCCACTCAGCGATTTCTATTGAATTTGCAAGGATCTGACCTATGCGTATTCATCAAGCGACTACTGATTGTGTCCAGGTTACAACAGTACCTTATACTTTCCCTGGCTCTGGTACAACACTCTCGGTCAAGTATTGTCCATCGACCTGTATCTAAATGCTCGCGGCAAGATTCAGATGTACTTTACTTGTAGAACCAGCGACAAACAAAAACATTATGATATGATCAGATAGACAATATCTTGCTTTTGGTATCAGTGGAGTATCCAAGCTAAAATCTTCCTGCTTCAATCTCCAACCTCTTCAATTGAAAGTTCAGCAAATGCAATATCAACAGAAGAAAGGATCAAAAAGTGATAGAGCGTCAAATGCGATGAATACAGATATCGGTAATCTACCCATCTGGAGGCATGTTATTATTGGAGCATCCATTCCATGTCTCTCTATTAGAAAGCAAGAAGGGAAACCCACGGCCTATCTGGGAAGACAAACGCCACTTGGTGATCAAACCGTTTCAGGTCATCTCCGAAAATCCGGTATTACCATTACCAGCCTTCGACTTTTGTCTGTATATCTTCCCTTTTTGCCAAAACGAAATTAGATTTCGCTACAAATATCTCTTCGAAATTTTACACTCAATTTACCACTACGATATCTCTTTTACGTTATACTAAAGGAAGTCAAGCAAAAATGCCAATATGCTTACTTTTGACCTTTTCCGAAGGGTACTCCGTAGCTTTGCTCTCTCGACAAATGACCCAACACGACCCCAGCCGTGGGATGCATGAATCTCACTTCGTTCGATTTCCTCAATCGATAAGGACCGCCTTGTACGCACATACCAATCTACTGGACGGGCCACATGCTTCCACTGGTCGCTCGCTTGACGTAGTCCATTGGGTTTACTGCAACACCTCGACCTCCGTAAGAATACCTTCATCTCTTTACTGGTTTTAAGATGATCCGCTTCTGCTGTCCCGCTTCCCTCGTTGCCCCAAGTAAGATAGAGAGAAATTTGGTACGAATATGAAAATGAAGATGCGTAGGGAAGACCAGATGGCGAAACAAGCTGTATAATTGTAGTGGCAAAATAATACCAATGGCAAGAAGAAGCTAAGATGTTGACGATCTATGGTTGAAGACTAATCTGTGCTGCGTAAGTGGTCCAAATCAACGCGTCAAGCAAACATTGCTAAGCCTGTGAGGTAAAACCTCAAAGACTGATGTTATCGTATTTCAGTCTCAACAGCACCAATGCCGTTTGTTCCGCAGCTCACGCCATGCTCCTACTCGGTAATGGCATCCTCGTGATAGGTATCGGGATATGGTCGCAATGTTTCACTGACCAGGAAGCGGAGCTGATGCATTTGAAGTAGGAAGAGAGATAAGTCTTGAGGGGAAGATGGGATTATAGAATATGTTGGGTATAGACTGAATAAGATTAGAAGAGGTGTTAGCCGCCGGTACAAGCTATACCAGGAGAAGCCTGGATAGTAGTATAGAAAGACGAATAATGAGAACGAGAGAGAAGGAGAATCTGGGAGTAAGCTTCTGCAAGGTGAGTTGCCTCTCGTTTTTGATCTTGGCCGTTGAAGCAAAACGAGGAACACAAAACCCATTGGCGTTCTGTATTTTTGTCTCTTATATGCTATTCGACATGATCTTGCTTATAATGACGTCGGTCACCAATGGACCTGCCTTGAGGCTGACAATCTTATCCTAACTCTGCAGGAAAGAGCAGGTGCCATTCACCTGAAGCCGATCTCACATCCACACACTTCTTGCATGGGGGAGCAACCAATCTTGAACATAAATCTGTCCTCGCATCGACAAATCATCATCAGTCAAGGGTCCAGGCTTCGATACGGCAGCCGTGTCTTCAAGATATGTCGATACATCCATCAGAACAGACGATATATAGAGAAGCCGGAGGAGAAGCAGAAAGAAGGTCAGGTCAAGACAAACGTTGAAACGATCGTAAGTTCTCCGTCATGCTTGGAAGTAGTAGGGAGGAGCAACATCTAATACAACTGAAAGCTAAATCGTACTGCTTTCATGCCGCTGTAGCTGCTGGTGAACAGGCTTCAATCCAGAGCTAAAGCCAATCGAACCCCAATCAGCACACGAACGTTTGAACTTCGCACCTCTGCACCTATCTGAAATTTCTACGCCCTGATAACGCCTACTCGGTTCCACAATTCACGACCAGTACCCTATTCAAGAGGGAGGTTACTTTAAACTCCGAATCTAGGTAGTTTACCTAGGCACTTCCTTTTTCGAACATCTTCGTCATCCTGATTGTCGAATAGGGACTCATTTTGAGCTCTTCACGCCCACGCCAAGCTGACTCTGTCTAGTCCCATTAACAGCACACCTGGAAGAAAAGGGCAGGCGCAATTTCAAAACACTTCGAGTTGGTTACAAAATGCTATGCGATGTCTTTCCTGCTCTTCCAAGAAGTCAAGCCACTCGAGGTGAAGAAACAGTAGAAGCTGGTTAGATTAACAGTCTGTCTTTGGGGTGTGGTCAAGAAGTAAACTTGGAACTGATAGGCTCGACAATCGTATTTCCGTCATGACTTCCAAGGTATTCCGGGTTTCAATGCCACCGGGACCGATTGTAGAGATACATCATGCCGAACCCCATCGGCGTTCCCTTAGCAATGTACGATGTGATGAGTGTATGACTATCCATATAGCGCTCCTTCGGCAGATAGAATTAGCGGAATCACGCAATATGTGTGTTCAGAGATCCTGATGAAATTTTGTGTTTCATCCTTTCTGTTGTCGTATGTATTGCTATACTTCTATCTATACCACTTAGACTGACACGTCATAAGCCTTGCTTTGCCCGGAATGAACTGAGAATAACCGTTATCAACTGCTTTGACTGCTATTATAGTAACAAACGCACCAACCAATATTCAGCTTCGCTATAGCTCAGACATAATGGCAAGCCTGAGATAAGTAAAGCGCAGATATATAGTATGCACAACTAAAGAGTAACTATTACGAGGTGTGACACAGCTGCTATTTACTTTCTTCTGTCAGGAAGTACTGCGTGGTAAGATGTGATCTGATCTAGTACGATTGCCGGAGTGTTTGGAAAGTAGAAATTGCATTGGAGTTGATGTACCTGATATATGAAATCTGTGTACCTTATTTTCACTCTTTATCTTCTTTCTCCAAGAGTAGCGCTTTGTATGAGCTGGTATAATATCTTGTTTGACTTTGTCACCGATTAATCAACGATCTAACTCAGTATGTAATGACATATTCATCTGACATGAACCTTGTAAAGTAGATCAGCAACTCCCTGTATCAAATCCCTACTTCTTCTCTTTTCTTTTTACGCTTTTACTTTGCATGATATAACCTGATCGTGTCATTTGATCCATCCATTTGTTAATTAATTCACCCACTCAAATTGCCACACTTTGTGTGTCAATGCCAAATTTTGGCATTTTTAACACCTATTTATTTGAACTTTTTACTCGTTTACTGAGCGTACATGATGAAGCTTCATACAGCAGGTATGTTTGTTTCGTTTGTTATTCAATATGATAATAGTGCAATATCTTCACTCTTCAGCGTCATGTGTAGTAATTACAGTCTGCACATAGAACTTAAGAATAACTAACTACTATAGTGTAAGTTTAACAGCAGCGACAAAGATAAAACTGCAGAGACAGAGAACGATCTCAAGATCAGACATAGTATAGAATATGATCAGGTGATGCTTGCAGCTGCTGGGTCAGCATCTGTCAAGTTGTCATTCCTATCAATCATTCTGACTATCAATGCTATCATGTTATGCAGAAATGGGTCATGATGATGGAGAAAGGAGTCATTATGATTGTGAAATGACCATAGGAAATGACGACCAGTCATATCACGCACTACTGAGACAAGAAAGATTCTGTAACAGTGTAGGTCATTCATGAACAAACAAAACAAACACCTTAGTAGTATGGATGTGAATTCAGCATGGCTGCACTGATTCCTCCCAGATATAACGCTTTGAGCACTAGATAGCAGCACTGAGAAGTACTTGAATGTATTATGTCCTCAGCTTTACATAAATGTGTCAAGTGTTAGCAAAAGAAAATAATATGACATTTATGCAGAAAATAAGAAAAGATGAGAAGCAAATACAGCACAGAGCGGTCAGATACACCAACGGCACGCAGAATGGCCGATTGCCACATTTTCATATTTACCATGAAACCCGGAAATTGACACATCATGTTTCTACTATATCTACAAGCTACATGTTTTTTTCCACCACTCTCCACTGTACATGCATCTGTCCATTTGGCAATATAGTCAGACCAAAAAATGGTAGGTCATTATGGATTCATGCAGAGTCTGCGTGTCAAGCTGAGCGATAGCAATCAGAGTCAAGCTACAGGTTATGCTATCTACCAATTGTGCTTAGAATCGATATTGTGAATATAATTTGACCATATTGTGGACGAATTCAATGCCTCGATGGTGACCAATCTATAGCACATCATGACTCCAGCAAAGCATCTTATGTTATCTAAGATCACCCTGATTGCCACCTGTGATCATGGTGACTGTTGAAAAGCATGAAAAAGTCATCGTCAATAAAATGTCTCTATCCTGTTGAGCAAAAAAGCTACTCTTACTTCCCACATTCTAATGATTGTTAAAATAGACGTCAGCATGATCATGAGCTCATCATTATGATCACTAGGTTTATCACTATTATCGTCTTTATTGTGAATATCATTGCTCATCTCTCATATCGTTTGGCTGAATCTGTGGAACAGTGCGCGAAGTGATCTATCCGCTGGTCAATCAGCGGTTTGAATAGTCAAAGAAGAGCGCCTATATGATTAGCGTTTCGTGATCCGATCCTTTATGCCACTTTTCGTATTTTCTCTTATATCTTTATTCAAAGGTTGTTCAGCTCTTTCTCCGTAACATGTATGATATAAGTCCCTTCTTTGATAGTCAATATGATGCATGATATGTGATGGCTGAATCACCAGCTTTGTGGTTCATTCTATACTAACAGAGGCTGATGTGTCAAGTAGTAAAAGTCTGACATATTATAACCTGGAGTTGGGCCGGATTTTCGCAGAATATGAAGGCGGCAGTGTTTGGTAATTTGGGAATACGTGAGGTGATAATCGCCCTCCATATGCCCCTCTTTCATTACATAAGAGAGACGAGTGGGCAAGATAAAGAAGCTGAGAAAATAATGTAAGAGTGTATAAGGTAACATTTGCCCTTGTTTCTAACAAATTGAGCAAAATTAGAGTGATGTTTGATTGGCAGACTGTAAGTAAAAGTAGAAGGAGTTATTGTGTTTTTCTGTGCTTCTGCTTGTACCCCTCTTTTGTTTTGCTAGTTACTCAACGAAACCTGTAAGTCTTACAGGCTACATGATCGCCAACAGGTCAAACCAAAGTGCCAGTATCAACATCACTGTGCTGCCTTGTTAAATGACATGTAACGCTAGCTTTAATGTGACCAAGCCCTGCCATATCCAGATCTGGTGACCACCAGGTTTATTATATCACAAGGAGTACAGCTGGTCAGGCTTGGAACCGGGACCCAAATGAATTTGATGCTCCTGAACTTGGAACCCCAAATTTTGCGTCCCATTACAGTCAGCACCATTGTATACAGAACAGTCATCCGGCTTGATATATCTAACATGGCCCTGCATTGTATCAGATCAAAAGAAGTTATATCAGGCATGTGCCGGTCTGAGCTGTATATAAGCAGCATGTTGATGATTATGACTATGATAATTATCAGTATGATTTGCGTATTCATCATATGATGAGTTATGACATCAGTATGATTGTGTGTTCATCATATGATGAGTCTTGAAATCAGTATGATTTGTGATTCATTGTATGATGAGTTGTGACACAGCCCTGCATTGCGTCAGGTCGAAAGAGGGTATAATAAGCATGTGCTGGTCTGAGCTGTATTTAAGCAGCGTGTTAATGATATCTGACTGATATAGTCGTCAATATGAGATCTATGTGTTCATCATATGATGGTATAGTTCTTTCCGATTCTTCTTTGCATCATTTACATGAACAGTTGCATTCCCGCGTAACTGGTTTATGCAAAATTCTTCGTACCTCATCTATTTCTTTCTTTCTTCCTTATAATGGGTTGTGAGTGTATTACTATTGCTTGTCTGGGGCATTTTTTTCTTCTCTTTACCATCCATGCAGACATGGTACATACAAGATTGTGATTATTTTGGATCGATAATATATCAATGGACATGAAAAGCTCGACGAAAACAAACGTGTAAATGGCTTCAGTCTTCGCACACAACAGATATTGGCTTTGTCACAACCAGGGTACTCGCCAGCCATATATACAAGACCTCTACTTCAATTGTCACTTCAGTTTTTCTTTTTTGTGGGGTATCAAGAAACACATCACTTGACAGGACCTGTTTACCTTTTGGATCAAACATACATTCAAGGAGACGGTGGCTACATAACAGGATCAAAACCTGCAATTTGATAAAAAATTAACTTTGTCTACTTGGTGTCATTGACACAAATGCTAAATATTTAACGGAGACATCGGCAACCTCCGAAGTGTCATTTGACACGGTGTCAAAATGCCAAAATGGTGTCAAACCCAACGTGTTAGATTGACCGATTACCGATTTATTACCGTTTTGGGATGAAAATTAGGCGGCGCGGCCGATGAATCCTGTAAATTGAATCCCTACAACATATCCTAATCATAAAAATCGAGTGACTGAACACTGAATCATCTCCTTTGATAGGAGGGCAAGGGAAGTCAGACCAATAATCTGCTATCAGCATAGTACAAAATAGCAATACAGGGTACAAATTTACGGAACCTACGCTAACTGGTTCCTTTATCTGCTCTTCCTGCTGATCAATTTATCTGCTTTCCTTGCGAATGGTATATGATAGATATCACTTATCCGGAGAGTATGCTGATCTAATTGTGTATTCTACAAGAGAAATATGGAGTCATGATGCTCTATTTGACTAACTACATCTGACTCCCGATATCAACTACGCCCAAATAGACCTTAAGTACTGGACTTACTTTCACCTCTTTTTTTTCTTCGGATATCATTGCGGATATGAGGTAAATATAGATGCAACACTAATAGTACAAGACAAGTTTGAGAATCGCAACCACGTCGTGTGGTACAACGTGCAGTGTCAGGAATATCTCATGCAGGTCCACATGACCAACTGCGGAAAGCAGCCAGACACTCCATTCTTTCCTTTGGTAACCTTTTGCGCTCTGATCTACTTGTGTCCTTCCTCCTTCACAGCTATTGCGCCATCTCGCAAGCTTGACAGTAAACCATCGACCTTGCATATCCCAAGGAATCTGGGTTCATCTGCGCGTTTCTTGCGCCGCTTCTGTTATCTCTGTTACAGTATCGATACATCCTGACCATATACAATACTAAAGCGGATGATAGATCCGAGGTCTTGGCGCTGTGAAAATGCAATCAGGTATGGCGCTGTATTTTTACATCATTAGCAAGGACAAGAAGAGACAATGTAGAGGAGAGCGTATGTCAGTCGGCTGCACTGCCTTGTTGCAGTTCTCAATGACATCACTAACGAACATAAAGATATTGACAGCAACATGGATGGTATCTCGCAGGTTCACGTCATATGTTGAGAGTGCAGAGATAGAAGATTAGGATAGATGTCAACCACTCTTTAGCAATACGTCCTTCTAGCTTGCACCACTTATATGTCGATTTGGACTGCATCTCCGGTTTTCTTCTTCAGTTTCTACCCCACTTGTGATTGTTTTCCGCTTGTGGCACATATTGTTGGTCCACTTGTCGAAGGCTGAGCCTTCTATCTATTCCTCTGATGGGATTACACTTTGTCAATATATCAATGGGCTCCTCTGGATGCTGCGGACGTTGAGGTGTTGTTTCTGGAGATTGCTGAAGCGGCCATCGATTGGCTTGATCACGCTGCATGTCGCATGCTCGATCATCTGGATCGTGATGTCTCCTGGCCGATCGGCTGGTTCCTCGACAATGATCCGAGAAGGTTGAGCTATAACTGATTTCATGGCAATGAAGGTTTTACATTAGCTGCTGTTACTATCATGAAAGAGACGTAGGTAGTAGCCAATTCCGCTATCGAACTTGAGAGCCATGGCCGGCCATATCGGACACTCACCTTTGATATTCAAGCATGTATTTGAGGTGAGTTTACTACGCATCTGACATCTCTACAGCAGAGATGATGATCTTGTTAGATTTATGGTTCAGTACGGCATGATCTACACGTCTTTTGATGACTGGAGAGGTTGAAGGTGTCGAATTCAACTTGTGAAGGTGGCAAGAGAAAGGGTACGGCTCTAATGGGAGGCAAGCTATACTGCATTTGTACGGTGGAGATCTGATATGTTTTTATGAAGATGAGACATACGAAGGGAGTGCAACCATCTGGTGTCTTTTCGATGACCCGTTACAGTCACGTTGAGAGAACAGGCTGAGGAATGTACGCTAGGATTGGTGAGACTCGACCAAGCACTGATTCGAATGTGGCAACATGCGGTAGAATGTTGCAAGGTGACGAAGTGATCCTCGGATCTGCTCTCACCTGCTGCATGGTGTTGATAGCAGCAAGCATGAGATGCAGCTTGATGTCGAACACTTTCTCCCGGTCCATAGGTCAATGAGATCTTTCATGATCAAGCTGGTGGATCCCGAACCCATATCGATATAACATCGATTGACGCTATAAGAATCTCAGCTGTAGGAGTAGGAGCAAGTGTACGAGCTTCGAGAATTGTACTCGCTACCTACTGTAGCAGCAACGAGGACCAGAGCGGTGGGTCGAGGAGGAGCAGCAGTGTATGTAGGGACTGCAGGAGGTCAACAGGAGGGAGCTGTAGACGATGAGCTTGAAGTGGATCGATCTTTCTCTTTCTTTACTCCTTTTTGGGTCTTGCTGGCCGCGGGGCGCGGGGTCCAACTCGATTCACCCGGCCGGTAGCTTTTCCCTTTCTTATATTTGGGGAAGCTCTCTGAGGAGGGAACGATGTGCATATACTTCATGGAACATTCATCGAGCCAACCGGAGATAGCAGAGGTTTGTCATCTCCAAAAAAGACACCAACGCTCACCTTGAACGCTACTTCTTCCCTTTTTCTGTCTTTTAAGATACACCTTCTACATTGACTTCAGCTTTAGTATGGTCTCATTTGGCGGCTTCAAGCAGGTTTTAACTTCCTCTGAAAGCTCGATCAAATGTTGAAGGTGTTCCTAACGGTTGTCCCTCCACACCGTATTTAACAAAGTAATTGGCCAATAGCGCTGGAAGTAGTTTGTTGATAATCGGACCAGTGGAACAAAGAGGTATTACCAAGCTGGGAAGGTCGGGGAACTAAAACGTAGCGATACTGATCCGAGCTGGGAGGATGGTCAACCGGAAGTTAGCTGTTGAGTCAAGTCGATCCAGATATACTTTTGTGTTTCAGAGTGACAAGCTTGTTGAGAATGGTGGCAGGTGAATATATCCAAAATGTATCGAATATCGGGCGCGATTCAGCGCGAGTGTAAGTGAAATGAGATGCGAGTACAAAATCGCTAGGTCGTTGATAAGGTGCACTTATCGGTTGGCGATTGATTATATGGCGATGCCGGGTCAATGTGATCAGAAAAGGACCGGGTGTGGGACTCGATCGGTCCCGTAGAGAGGTAAATGGAAGATGGGTACAGCTTTCTTCATATAGTAGAAGGAGGAAGGACCTATACAAGCATTCATATACTGATAGCTGTATGAATATATGTTACGAAAGCGAAGTCGCTGGAAACAAGGTGCGTACTTGAGATGGAGCTGCTAGGCTCCAAGAGCTCTTGGAGACATTTGCTGTTAGAATGTACCGTATTGATGGACAACCAGTCAAGTAGGACATGGTCCTGCATCTGAGAAAGTCCTTGACCGAGAGATTAAGGCTTAGTGATATGTCCATGCTGTTGCTGTGTATGGGGGATACGTGATGTTGATGTAGGATGGTCTGTAACTCAGATAAGTCTGAATATTTAGGATCGTGTGTCGGTCATAGGAAGTCTGTCAACGAAAGAGTAAGGGTTGATACGACAGACTGGGTGTTCTTGTTGACAAGAGACGTGTGTGCTGATTAGAAGGACATGATTGGCGAAGTGAAATCCATTCAGTTGGACAGGTTGCTGGTACAGGACTTCTGCTACGAGTGTAACAGTAATGCTAGACTAGATCAAGATACTATGGTGTATGGATGATCGCTTTGTTTGTTCCAGGGATACTTCAATTCCATTGGCGATGTTGCTCGATGTTACACTGGAAAATTCGATACAGCGAGGTAGAGGGAGCACAGCTGGACAGAGACCGAGATGGCGATGTCAGTCTGATAAGCAGAGGTGCGCGAAAATCAGTAAACAGTGCGTGTCGGTGAAGCTGAAGTAGTATAGTATAGGGTCTAACTGAGAGGAATTGGTCACGTCAGAATGGTGGTTTACTTACTTGAAATGCTACAGAAGATCGAAAGCTTTAGCTAATCCTATACTAGTGTCCTTCCGTTCCTTAAGTCTTCTTCTTGACTGCTTACTGGTCTGATGTACCAGTAAACGCTTTCCAATGATGGGATGTACGCGAAAGGAACCTGGGCGTGACTAGAGAAGAGGAGACGCTGAGGATCAAGGGACGATTGTTCAAGATGCCTACAGGGAGAAGAGGGGTTGGAGTGAGCTATCAGTCCGACACCGTAATCGTCACATGGAGGGTATAGACGCTTGGGAAGATGAGATATAGCTTCCAGATGACAGAACATGTATACCTTGACGATGGTTTGGATTGTGTCGGATGTACCTACTGAGACTGGAAGGACGGGATATATACAGGTTACTAGTAGTATGCTTGCGGAAGTTTCTAAGATCAAGCCGATGACAAGTTTCTCTTTCCACTTTCCCTTTTCACCTTTTCATTGTTTCACCTTTCCACCTTTTCACCTTTCTTGTTCTTCGCCGTGGATTCAATACTTGGCTACGTACACTGCTACTGTATCACGCACACGACAACAGAGTATGAATGGAAATCACTCACATGCCAGCCTATGAACACCCTCCCGTATAGCATCTCTCGATGCAAATTGAGAGATCTTGGTCCAGTTGAGGAATACCAGGTTTCAGATTTTGATTCGACTTTATAGTCCGGAAAAGATACTTACAGAAAGGCTGGGATCGTACAGCACTCGGAGCAAGGAAAAGAGATTTGATTAGACGAGGGAAGCCTAGATATCCCCGACTGTGAGTTGGAATGTTGTGTTCATATCCTTTGTGTTGATAGTGGTGTCCTAATCATGCTCTTTGATAAGCTAGTTATCTGACCAGATCTCTCCGTTCACTCACATTGTCCGCTTGATGAGACACCGACCTTTTTTTTTTTCCTTTAAGGTCGCAAAACACCTAATACCATACCACCGTTCTCACATCATCAAATTCGTCCGTATGCACCTCGATCAGTCACATCAGCCAAGAAAAACGCTAAAAACGCTTTTGGTTCCACATAAAAAGCCTGTTGAGACTTAATGAGTCAATGTTAAACTGTATCCTTCACCTTCCTCATTCCGCCTTGAGCATTCTGAGAGAGATTTCATCTTCTCCTCTTATCGCTCTTCTGTGTCCGTTGAGTGGCCCTTCTCGAGACCAAAAACCGGGCTGGAGGCATGTATTTGCAGATGCCATCTTTGATTTGGGAGTGCTACTTGTAATGTGCAGATATTATTTGCGTTTGTCTCGGTGAACTTGACACTGCACTTCTGCTGAATACGCTGGGCGGTATGTCTGCTGAAGGCTTGCATCACCGGTTGTATGTCGACCAGTATCTGCAGAAGCTACATCTACTTGAAATAAGGATACTGTATCAATAGAGAATCGCTGATCCTAAGGTGTGATTGTATCACTTACTTGATGTAATTTCGAAGGAATATGTTCAGTTTGGCCGAGGACTATTCTGCCTATAGCACTACTGAGTTTTGTAACATCTGTGTCAGACTCTTGCTCTTACAGCAGACTGAGCCCATAAGGATACGAATCGTGAGTTTGCTTCTTGACCAAATTACCAATCGGTGATGTAACAGGGAACGAATCGTGTCTTGTTCAAAAAAAAGGATCTCGTCTGGTAAAAGTCCACAATAGTGCTGGACGTTCAGCTACAAGCTGTAGATATATCTCTTGGTAATCTGTGGTTTCAACGGTGTGTGACGCCTGTCGGAGGTTCTCTGCGTCTGATTATTCCCATATGGCCCCAAATACGCCTTGTTCTGAAGCAGGATCTCCAGGTACGATGTTCTGTAAAACATTCCCTTGATGATTCTTCGTCACTTAGAGCTCTTGCACCTGGACGAAGATTTCTAGTAGTATGATGATACGTTCAGAAGATAGATTGTGGTTACCGATCGAATCGCTGTCGAGGATGTGAAGATGACGTTGACGAAGCTGGATGTTGGCTAGCGCATCCATGAACATTCTCTTGTTGTGAAATCAATTCCGATATCTTCTGCCGAGGAAACTTAACTGAATCATGAACAATGTTGATCGGTGTAGCAGTGACTAGCTTGACGTTGGACATCGTAAGGCGGTCGAGGTGCTCGAGAGCAGGAATCAGTCTAGCTGGACTTTGATGTATCTTCCATGTCATCTTTACTCGATGTCATCCTTTCTATTATCTTCACCAATCAGCAGGCGCTAGACCATGCTTCATAGGGGACACCATGAACGGACGAACCATTTGGTTTGGTGATGGTCCGCTGGGAAGCACCGATTGCTCCTTTGGATTTTGCAGCCACTAAGAGTGAGGAAGCTTCAAGGATCGGGCAATTATCAGATGAATTCCAGCTAAAATTTCTTTCAGGTGACTGTTTCGGTCATTCAGAAGCAGTTCTAAGAGACCCTCACAATGGAAACCATAGCCGTGTCATGGAAATTTGGCGGTAGTCACATTTTGGTGACATAGGATCGGATTGATGGAAAAACGTGAAATCTGAACAATTCAAAAGTGAGTTATACAAAGTCTTCATAATTACAATTACGAACGTAAGGGTTACTAGTAGAACTGTCACAAAGAAGACTTACAACTCAGTACAATGACCCTTTATCTTCACTTTACTACTCCCTACGAGTTCTACTCCAACCCAGGCATCTAAACTGATATCACAATTTGCAATCATCAGGTTTTATCGGATAGTTTTCGTACAGACTGAGATGAACTGCACTTTCTGAGGAATTCAGAATACAATACCGAATGATTAATGATGATTAACAGTGGATCGGCGTGAGCTGGGATTGAGCTGAAGTTACGTCGGAGTTTCGTTTATATACAATAGTATTGCGTGTTGTAGTTGTTACAGGAAGTACTGATTTGGGTTCGCGTTCAATCGTTGGTACACGATAGTTTTGATCTTAAGGTTTAAATCTTGGTGTTATATCTGATAGGGGTGTTTAAATAGGGGATTGTTCTTCAAACGCAAGTGAAAAGGTACTTGTACGTGAGAAACCTGAGTAGGCTGCTATATCCGCTAATGGTGGTTCGATATCGAATTCCACCTCGGGTATAGGTGCGGAATGATCTTTCGGTTCGGAAGGTATGTCGTTGAGAGGATGTTGATAGAGGGAAGGTGAGGATCAGATAAATCCAGACGTGAGAGGTTGCTAAATGAGGGTATTCTAGGGCCTCGGCCCTGATAAGGTGATACGTCAGCTGATGGTGGCCCGGTAGATTGGTTGAACGTGATGAACTCACGAATCCTACTTGATCCTCCTCCTCTTCAGTTTGCCTCTCCTCAGACTTTCTTCCCTTTAAGTGCCTTTCCTTATTCTTCCTAACGGTTACGTGCACGGCTTTCCAACGCTGCATTTCGTCGTTACTTGAATCTGTGAGATCCCTTCGTTGTCGAGTTTTCACATTACTCTGTATTCGAGAGAGCGTTATGGATGAAGAGTTTCTGTTCCTAGAGGTTGCTTTGGTTTGAGAACATCAGAGGAAAAAATGGGCTAATATCTGCGGATCATTATGATCATGAGTGTCAGACTTACTTCTCGTCTAGATGACCTGTGAATCACTCACTGATTTTACGTTAACCCTTCCAGATTGTATGGTTCTAAATCACCAGGCTCTTTATCTCTTTCGAGCCGCAAATTCTTCTGTATCGTTTGCTTAGCTTTATGAGCTAGAAACGCTTTTCATGTTCTCGCCCAACCATTTCTTCTAACTCTTACAGGCCAATCTGCTGATTTTGGCTTTTCGTGTTTATCCCACACTCCAGCTTCTTTCCTCTCCTCAAATCTTGTATCGTAATGTCACCTATGTGAGTGACCTGTAAGCTTTGGTATCTTTTGTTTAGGAGGGTCAGCCATCTGCTGAAAGACTTGAGATTGTTTTGATAAACCAGAAGAGTATGATCAGGATTAATGAAACGAAGTTGAAGAATAGGGTAAGCAAAGGGAAGAAGAGTATACATGTATATAGTAGGAAGGATTTGATACAGTAGTATTTTCAAGAGTGGTAAATCTGCGGAGTCTAAATACTAATTGATCAAACGATATGAAACTGAATGATTACTGCGTATATCTCATTGCATCTGGTGAATTGACTTACTAGGTTGATAAGTAATTACCGGTTCTATCTGCATCATTCCTTTCTCAAGATCTCATTACCACCGAACATGGACCCCTGAATCGTCCTGGAGTAGCTAGCTATACTTGTAGAATGGCAGCCAACTGCTGACTCACTAAGAGATCGACTTGATGGATTCGCAGATTTTTCTATTGCTCCAGGTAATTCGTAAGTTGATCTAAGATACCATATCAACATGGGCAAATACCTCGCAAAGATGGAGTGGTCCATTATGGGCTATACTGGGTGTCTCGCCGCTTTCATCCCGGTGGATTCAATGCTGTACGTAACTCACCAGAGCGGGACGATGAGATTACGATTGTTCTTTTTCCTGCAACATTCAGCAGTCATGCGGATCCGTTTAAGGTTGATTGAAAGACGAGGCGATGAGCTCGAGGATACATCTGCTGCTGGAAATGGACAACAATTACATTAGCTTGTGTTGTTTTATCGGAGAACATATTATCTGGGAGAATGTACTCACAGGTCACACGACAATTCTACTCTGTATAGGGCATGTAGCTTTACGAGCTATACCTAATAGTACTATGATTTACTAGCTCTCTAAGTAAGGAGCTTTCCAATCCAATTGCCCTTGTACGATTGTTGAAGCTTGTCAAGGCCGAATAGGATGTAATGATTTAAAGATATACTGAGCTTGATGCGATGATAATGGAAGAATAAGAAGAAGAAGAAGAAGAAGAGTTATCATTCAAAGTAAAGAAGGAAATGTGAAGACGAGGAAGTGACGTGGATCCGGGATGGCGGAGACGACCGCCGGATGATAGGTGCAGGCGGAAAATGCAGTGAAAGTTCCGACGCGGCAGAAACTGACCGACGCTGGTCTACACTGAAAGACCCGTGACGTGTCGGTTCTCTCTTCGAAAGTTCCGCCAGCATGAGGTGTAGCATTTTGCGCGAATTGCGTACGTAATCAACGATTAGTGAGCTTTGTTTATTTGGCTTGTCATCGCTCTACTCTTTCATCTCTTTCATTCATTCACTCCATCTTAACACTAACAATCATGTTAAGTCCATAAAGCAACCAATCCACCTAGGTTTGATGGAATAGTTCAATAAACATTGATCAAACTGCTCAACATGCCCGTTGATCGAACCCGCGCATCCTCCTCCAACGATTCAGATGATTACGAACAGGATTCCTTAATACGCCAAATAAGGGAATTTCAGTACAACTCTGATTCTGATGATGGCGACAGGGATAGACAACAAGATGATGACGAGAGTGGAAATGGACAAGAAGACGCTGATGAGGCTATTCGACATGAGAATGAGAAAGGTAAAAAGGTTGTACCTCTCCACGTTGATGATAGTGATAGCCATTCTCTTAGGGTAAGTACAAACAGTGCACCTGTCGCCCGCAAACATCTATTGGGGTGCTGATGACAATACGTCATTTCAGAATAGGGTGCAAGACAAACGAGGTGTACATATGATGAAGTCCCAAAGAGAGCGAATAGTGAGAATCAACTTTCCGAAATGAAAACCTAAATGTACTAAACCATCTTCCATCTAGCAACACATTCAAGAAGGCGTTACGTTGATTGAATCGGACGCTTGCGATCAATGCCAAGTTAAAGGACTCGCATGCAAGATATATCCTTCACACCGGGGCAAGGCATGTCTGTCCTGTGGACGCGGTGAATGCAGCTTTAAATTACAAGATGATTTTAGAGGTTTACATGAGTTGGAAGTTATACAAGTAGCTATCAAGAAGGCCCTTGAGGATATTAAGGATAAGAAGTATAAGAAGCTTGTGGAGGACCTCAAGAAGGAGATGAAAAATATTGAGGACTGGGTTAGTCTTCAATCTTAGGGGGTGAAATGGCTTCCAAGATAGGCCGCCTTGTGCATCTCGTACGTATGAATCAAATCGTGCGATAAATCTCACATCAACCAGTGGAGCTGACGTCTAACCCGATGTCTGTATTATCTCAGTATGACACTTGCTGGTATTCAAAGCTATCCAATGCTCAACAGTGGGAAGACGTTCAAGGTTGTGGTAGTAATGGCAGAGCTATAGGTCACCAGAATAGAGATGTGAGAGTGCTTTTCTTCCTGATGTGATTTCTTCCTGATGTGGTGAAAACATATATGGACCATGATCGTGTCGTGCAATTCACCTATTTATCTCGTACAACTCGAGTTTTAAGACTGTAAACACTGACACCGCGGCTCTACTGGAATTACCAGTAGATTTGTTGATCTGCGGTTGATCAGTTGATCTTCCTTATACTTGATCATCATTTGATACGCACTTCGAACTGCAATCAACCCACAATTGAGCTCGGAAAACAAGCATTAGATAGAGAGGAGTATTGCCTTGAGATCAACAATCACCATGGCGCCATAGGAGCACTACAATGGCTCAATAAATTTATGCTCAAGTTCATTTATCAGATACTGCGACATTTCGTTCAGCATACCAACCCGCCAGATTAACTAAACGAGCTCGCTCACCACATGCAGAAACCGCTCACAAACAGAACTCGTAGTATCGGAATGATAGAAAGTTCGTATTCAGTTTCAGGTGATAGTTATCCAATACAATGCAGTTGAAGGAAACTATTAAGGAATATGAAGAAGAGGAACTTTACGGATTGGATGGCTTGAATGGTAGGTCTTGCTCAGTGATGTCAACATAGTCGTACATCTATATACATTTCCTTTCTCCCCTTTAGCTATATCAATCGTTGACTTTCTGCTTCACTCCGGTATTTCTGTTTTCGTTTGCTTGGATTTGTTTCCTTGCTACATTTCCTGTTCGGCTAACCAATAATTCCTAAAGACTTTCACTAATGATTGCTGACTGTCAGAAGCCAATCACACGAGCTTATACGAGGTCAGAGATCGAGTCTAATGAGGGTATTTGCTCAACCTTTTCTTGAGCTGTTCTACTCTTAGAGGAGGAATTTTAGAACCTTAGCATGGAGGGTAATGAAGCATGATGAAGCTACAGCAACTCCGGCTGATGTAAGTAACCTACTCCTCCTTAACAGGTCAACAATATTCATTGTCTTGAATCTCTCCAAAGCTGAGGAGCTTACTACAGAACATTTGACAGTCATCCACCTTCGTAATTTGGTGCAGAATTTCCTCAAGAACAGAGGGCAAGTGAAGACACAATGTGAAGTTGTCAGTTCATCTATTATCAATCGACCCTTTCTGCTCCTCAAACTGAACCTGAAACTTTTTCATGATTCCGATTAGAGCAAAATCCTCTCATCAGTCCCTGCTCCTATCATATATGATTAAATCGACTGTCAGACGCTTGGTTAGTACCAGATGAGATTTAAAGCAAGCTCTTTGAGGAGGTCTGCTTCTAAAAAGTAAGGACAATCTGGGTCGAGTCGCGCAAGGAACAAGAAAGTAAGTGGTCAGGTAGACTGTATAATTTTAGTCTTTCAATGTCAAACTTACAGCTCATTAGACCCATTATAACTTTCACTTTTCCCAACTTCCTCATGTATCGACTTCAAGCGATGGCAAAGCAGTCAATCGCCACAACGATGAAGTCCCAATCAGCAAAAGGCGATCCCGCCGCGATTTTAGCTGTTTATTTCGACAAAGAAGGAATTGGCTAGCAAAATTAAGGTGTTCAAAAGACAATTTTAGGTTAGAGGTTAGAAAGTCGACTTGTGAGCTATATCTTTAGCTTCCACTTTCTAAACCTTCAATCATTGTTCCTCTTTAACAATGACTCTCATCGGTAACGAGGAACTTCTAGATGATTGAGGCAGGCAGATACATCGAATTCGCCTTTGACCTGAATCTGTCTTGCCGAATTTTCATTGACTTGCTGGATGAAAGGTATCCCTTTTCTTGATTCCCTTTCTCATGGCGGATTTTCCATCGAATAACAAGGACAAGTGAGTATTGAGACCAGCTTGAATCTTAGCTACGAGCTCAGAACTGACAAATGTAATAATAGGAAACATATGGATTTTGTCGAAGCCAAAGCTCGAAAGTGAGCATCATTCGAGGGCGAATTTTGGTTGAACAAGGGAGCTATCAGATAGTCAATCGAGTCCACATTCTTTTTTTGAATTTTCAGGAAATAATGGCTTCCTCGTCTTTGACCAACGTCAACCTCATAGTCCGAGCTTCCGCTTGCAAATTCCATTGCATGATCACAAAAGACGGGTTGATGGAAAGGCTTGCGGGAGGCGTAAGAATGGTTGGTGAAAGTATAGTTGAGCATTTGATACAAAAGTCGCCAGGATGGATGATGGTATACACCTCAAACAGTACTTGCGGTATGATACTCATGTAGGTTAACGAGTCCTGTTAACACCCTTCCTAGTCGTTATCAGGCGAGAAGAAACCAAAATTTGCTTACTAGCCATTTTCACTTCTATAGCAACTCTCTTCAGTACCCTTTTATCAAAGTGAGAATCCAATATCAGATCAGGAGACTCGAACTTGTCGGAACGTTACTCGTAATCACCACTATCAGACTGTTTCCTGCAAACAGATCCATCTAAACATGCCAAAGACTATTCATGTCAGCTGGAAGAAAGCGTTTCCTTGCACCTCGTCTCCAGAAGTCTATGGTGGCCATCTGATTGAAGCGGGGTGAGTTCTGCATTACCACTTGAATCTCTTTTTTTAACGCGAGACCACTACACGTAGCAAGAATGACGACTTGCTCAATCAGGACAACTGTAGTACAACGGTCAACGAAAGGGAATTTCGTCAGTAATATGCTTTATGATAACTTCTCCCTAGACGGTAGGAAGGAAGAACGTGTACCTGAGTGGGTTATTTCTCGGTGAGTGTCATGAATTTGTTATATCATTCTATCACTTGAAATGCTAATAGAGTTTCGACTTCATCAGAAAACCTACCCGACCATGTTGACGATAATGTGTCAACACGATACCAATTCTGTTCACCATTCTCATCCTTCATATCGTGGATCATTCTTCCCGCCAACGTATCATCCGAGAGAACGAGCGATTCCAACTACACCAACCCACCTTTTATACCCTTTTCCAAAACATCAACTTACTGCCTTCAGTGGCGATGTCGCCTCCGAAACAATTGCAAATGCCGAGTCCGACTCGACGCACGCTTCACCAGCGACCAACACAGCTATTCTCACACCCTTGAAGCCGGATCCGCCTGCTTCTCAGCAAACTCCGCGACTGCGAATCCATCGCTGACAGAACCCCTGCTTGCTGTGCAAGTCACATCTTTCTTTAATCTCTGGAGATCAGCCTACGAGTCGCCCACAGGAACTCCTTGTAAGTAACACACGGAAGGCTGGAAGGATCAGAAAAGAAGGTCCTACGAAGCATTGGACAAGTTCAAAACTAGGGACCTTCGCTGATTTGGCAATATACTTCAGACGTCATCGCGTCTGGAATGGATGTAGTTGTCAAGTGACAATGTCTTGCAGTCGAATATTACGGCTTATTAATTCAGCTTTAACTCTTTAGCTGAATTAAAGTATCGCTGAAAATGATATGTCGGGAATGGTATCAATATTCATTCATAGATTCCTACTAGTATCCTACTCGTGATATCAGCTTCCCCCCTAAAACTTGTAATGCTGTAGCTTTGCTTATACTTGTCTCCGATCGGTCTTCCACCCAATCCAGCATGAGCTGTAGTTCCCCTCCTTAGCATCACATAAAACTTTTGTCCTGATCACAGTCGTCGCATCTCTCCGGTGATAGCGAAAAGTTCGCCGTAGTGTACCCCCTAAGATTCTGTACGGATCGCGCCTTGAAACCAAGAATACAGCAGAGCAGTGTTACAAGGTTCAACGGGTTATACAATACATAGGCAGAGCTTTGGCTAGCTTTGGTGCCATCAGAATGATCCCCCATTTGTATGATGCAAAGATTCTATTTCTGGGAATACTTATTATTTTTTCGGAGTAGGGACCTGTAATCTTCCTGTGGTAGCAGCCGCTTTCCCCGTTACAGAAAGGACTTGGACTATCAACACCAATTTTTCAAAGACACATTTCCGCGACTATCGCACATAGTCGTCGCCACCGCTTATTTGTTTTGTAATTCAGATAGCATTTATGTATGGAAACTTTTGACAGCTCCAGCTTGACGATTTGGTGTGAATCAGGCAGATTGTCAACTTTTCATTGGGTAGTATCACTTCCGTCGCGTGTAAAAGACTCTCTTTGCCATGTCGACGACACACAGATCAAGGAAACCAAATTCCCAATGAAGAGCCGATGATTGGCCATGCATGGCAAAAAGTTGAAGCGATACATCCGATGATCCTAAACGGCTTCAATTCGTTATAACGTCTTGTAATGCGGAATTGTCCATCGGAGACAATGACTTAAATTGCTCACCTGGCAATCGTTGACGATGATCCATGGATCAAGGAATATTCTAAAGAAGCATCGGTGCGACGATGTGAGGAATGAAGAAGCGTCCATCTTGGTAGAACGCGATCGGAATGAGCCGTCGATGATCAAAAGAGTCTCCGTTCTCTGAGAATTTTTTTTAAGCTAGTCAAGCTTGTAGTGAACATGAAGATCATCTTTCCGTAATTATCAGTACAATGATATCTCGTGGAATACATTCAGTACACTTCTTATTTTCCGTTCCCTATGAATCCAGCATTGACTGTATAGCGATCCCTAAATCAACCCACCAGAGTGATGCACAGGGTTTGACAATCGAGAACTCAATGCTTGCTGCATTCACTTCCGTTCAATGGTGATCAAGCGAAAGTGATGCATACCTTTACATAAGCTCCACACCGATCACAAGCCACATTTTCAGTCAGTTACATCAACACTAATTCGTATTCTTGAGTGGCTATGTCATGCTTCGAAGATATAGTTCATTACTATTAAGTTGAAATGGGGATGCGGAAATAAACTTGTCAACTATAATTGTCAATTGCCCTTTGAATAAGTTGAAAATCAGGTTGCTGACAGCCTATAGTCACATGTATGGCTTGAAAGTAAGGGTCTGGTTTCTGGATATCGTCTTACTGTTTTTGAAGAGGATGAATGTGAAAATTCCTACAATAGCTGATAACGTATCATACGATGATGAGAGGCTTTCAACCCGAGCTCATACTTCAAGAATCGACAAATAAGGTAAATCCAGCAAGATCAATAGCCGCTCCAGATATCCGTTCAGCTCTGAGATAGCACTTTAAAGATCAACACAAACGTTGAAGGGTTTTTCGTCTTTTCATCCTTTTCTTGGAGATTTCGAATCTCCCAAAGTTGAATACCATTACAAATATCTGGGAAAGCAAAATTGCTGCAATTGTCAAGCCTAAATTGAGATCAGAGTATTTGAGCTGCAACTGAAATCTAGAATCTCATGGAACAAGAAAAATCTTGACAATTGTCCTTTTCTCAGAAGCCTCACTAGATTGGACCTTTGTGATGCTTGACAACATTTACGCACTCAAAAATATCTCAATTGTACAAGATGCATGCATGCGGTACTTCTGAGATTTGATGAGCTCTTTGGTACGTGAGTCGTACATGAATACACCAAATTTCGGAAGAACCAATACCGTTTCTGTCAAATTGTGATGCCATTCCTTCTGCCCTCCCTATATATTGCCTATACACTTTCCTAGCCCTTATAGGAGGCTTCCTGCTGTGTGACATTTGACTGATATTACTTGCTAGTACGTCACATTAGATTCTGATGAGTGGCATGATGAAATCGATAACCGCTTGATGGTAACAATCTTCCAAACATACATATAGGTGGTGGGAATAACAAAGCAAGTTCATCAAGTTGTCGATAGAGAGACCTCTGAAGTTGAGGTAAATTCGAGAAGGTGTTGGTGATGGCAGCATAGGGTATCAACCTCGTCAAAATAACCAGGATTTCGGCTGAGAATTTTCAGTTCTTCCTTACTCTCCTTGGCCTTTGCCCGTGAACATTTCACTTTCCATCGCTGAAGCTTTGGCATGACTGGTATGTCTGAGTAGTGTTGCGATTGCGATGTCTTTGACATGCAACGTCTCCGCCTCGAAAGGATTAGATCATGCATGCAGAACCCCTTCAATTGCCTGTGAGACAGTAATGAAGTGTAGGAGAAATGTAGGATTAGAAAGAGTGACGGAAAATGATGAATAAGTTGAAACAAATAAACCGATCCATACACCCACTTGAAAGCGATGGTGAAGGAAGTGCCAGACTGTCAAATCGTTGTGACAGAATAGCAGTCGAATTGTTGAAATTCAACCGGTGGTTGAAAGTGGACAGAAACTTGTTGTAAGATTGCCAATGAACTGAACAAAAAAAGGTCACCCCCGTCAATATGGGAAAAACAGAAATTTCATCAATGGGAAAAAGTCACACTCACCGATATCTATATTCATTTCTGAACTTCTATATTCATCGAGAACTTCTAGCCTTCAAGTCCTTCTATTCCTTAACTCCTACAGATCTAATCCTTAAACACTATAGCTCTCATTACGAGAAACCGATGATGATATAGAGCTGTTCTCAAGTGAGAATAACAATGATGGTCAAGCTAATGATCACGATAATGATCACGATACCGGTATGATTTATCTAGATGGACGATTAGATGAGTGATGAATAGAAGGATACTTGAATAATTGAGTGAACAATAGAATATCTGATGGAAATGCGAGTGAGATTTGGCATGATACGTAGTTCCGTTCCCGACGAATCCGCTCATCCATCTAAAGTTAGGTCGCAGAAGTATCCGATCAAAAGGTCGATCAGATACTTTAAAATTGATCGAATACTTTTGCCACGTAACTGTATGAATTCGTTCTCCATGCCTGAACGCATTATCTTTTGAATAGAATGTTCTATCAACTAATCCCTTATACTTTCTGTTTCAGATGCACTCCGACTTAGATCGTTCCCATCCATCCCGTTCGGAATGAGACACTCGTCAGATACTCAACACGTTTGTTCCATTGCCGTTGTTATATCTGTCTACATACATTGTCACTTGAGTACTCCACTTGTACGCTCATAAGTATCCTCATGTATCTTGTCCAGTAGCTGATTCAAACAACCCTTTGTTCTGATTGAAGACATCAATCATCCTTTGCACCAGATTAGACCTTAAACGTTGTATTTGACCAGGGTTTAGATGACCAGCCTCATTGATTTTGAAGAGAGATCTTTGGAGTGAAAGCGGTCTACTCAGATTAGGATTTCTGTTTGCAGCCATGAGGTTGAGGATTGTAAACGGTCCACACGAATATCCGTCATCCTGAAACACCTGAATCAGATAATTATTAGCATTCGTGAAGCACAAGCAGAAGATGACAGACATATAATACTGACTAGAGTGTCATGTGAGAAATGCCAATCCCCAAATTCATATTCCAGATTGCTCCAAGTGAGCATCTTCAGGACTATCGGAGAAAGTAGCTAGAAGAGAAACAAACGATAGACAAAGTTAGCTAAGATACGATCTGCAATCACACATGAAATGTGTTCAACATACTTTTACTACATCTTCGTCTTTCCAAATTGTCAGAGAATCATAGATGAAAGCGTTCTTTTTGGTTGGATAGAAAGCGATCCCAATCCAGTGATATTGATCGCCAATGTGAGCATACCCTAGTATCCTTTCAAAGTGTGAAAAAGGAATCGGCTCTTGAGTATTTAAATCAATAAATATATCTTTTATCGACTTCAACGTTGAACGACCCCACGAAGTGTTGGTCAAGAAGTCGTGAGGAAAATCTAGATCAGGTATCGACATGATTGCCGATTTCAGAATAATCTTCTTCCTCTTGCTGTAGACTTCGGTTGTATTCATGGCATTGAAATAACGTTCAGTAGCGATTATACAATCCATATTGGACGTACTGTACCATTGATTTCTGTACCTGGATTGTATATCTTCTTCAAGCTGCTCATCAATATTGATGCTATCCGGTAAAGATGGTGGATGTCGATATATTATATTTTGCTTTGCAGCTTTAATTAAAGTGTTGGCTCTAAATTGAATAGCATCCCATCTGTCTTTAGCCTCGCTGTCTGTTAAAGGTGGATTTACATCTATGTTTACCGACAGAAGGGGATATTCTGTAGGTTTTTGAAGGTAAGGAATGAATGGCTGTATAGACCTCCAAGCTTGACGAAATTTGGGTGAAGTCGGATCCTCTGTTTTCAGGATGTCATGGTAAATGTTGAGGAGCTGAGAAGGATATTCACCAGTACTTTTGGCGATGGAAAGGATGTGTATACGTGAAGGTTCGTTTGGTATAACAGGTTCAATGATCTCTATAGGCACAGAATTGCCCTATGAAGCCAAGGATCGATCAGATCATCTGTTCAGCCGAAGACCACAGAAGGAAGCTAAATGTACGCACTTTTGATGATCCTTGATTCTCTTTGATTCTCTTATTCTTCTCTGTTGAAGTTGAATCAACCTGGATTTCCCTCTTTTTCCCTTTGTTTATATCTCCTGATCCTTTCTGAGCTTCTTCGCCAGCTTTATTGCTAGACCCTTCTTCACTCTCATTGTAGACACTGGCACTTCTGAGACGTTGCACGATGTCATTTGTAAGATTGGGTGGGAGGCTTTCCGCTCGACTTTGAAGCTTACTTGAAAGCATGTTGATGGATGATAGTAGGATGGTTTGGCGTGAGACGAGGAGTAAGATTGTGCACCGATAATGGACTCTATGATATTGGCGGTATTAGTGATGCTGGTGGTTGTGGAGATGTTAGTATTGTTGGTGATACTTGATAGTATGATGAGTTGAAAATGTTAATAAGAATGAGTAGTGAATGAAAGAATGAAAGAATGAAAGAATGAAAGAATGAAAGAATGAAAGAATGAAAGAATGAAAGAATGAAAGAATGAAAGAATGAAAGAATGAAAGAACGAATGATAAGTTACAGAGTGACTCGTATAAAAAAATCAGAATCCTTCGTGACATCATCACTTTTCTCACTTTCTCACTTTCTCATCACAACTACGCGCGAATCAACTCCTTTTTATCATCATTATCATTGTATCACCGCATCACCGCATCATCGCATCATTGCATCATTGCATAAGCAGTCTGGTGTCCAGAACATGTCATCAACACCCAAGAGCCTCTCAGTTCGACACACGGTACTTCAACAGATACTAAGTCAAATATCTATGGCTGATAGAGCTCGACAATCACCCAGCAAGACATTTGATCCTCAAGCAGATGAGAGGGATCAAGTCAATGTACTTTTTTACTTTGCCATATATCAACGGATTTTAGATGAATACGACTTTATCGAAGATGATAAGGAAACAGCTATGAGTGCGAGAAGAGATTATGGATTAGCTTTTGGAGGAAGGTGAGTTGGGCAATGTCCTAGATTGTCTCCTGCCAAATTTCTCAGTCGTTCTAGAAAACCCTCTGATTGTCCTCAGAAAATATTCAATCCCTAAATGTTTCTGGGAGTCCGAAAAGTTCGACGAGACCGCCAATCAGATGGTACGATACATCAATGATTCAAAGGATTTGATGGATATAACAATGGAAGACTTACTGGATAGTACCAGCCAGTGTCAGCGGGAGGTGAATGATGTTATATCAATTGAAGCTTCAAATCAGAATCTAAGTAAGTAGGCAAATATCATAGCTAGCTTTAGGTCGATGCTCGAAATCACAAGCTGAGGGAGGAGCTACTCATAGGATCCTCTGCTGAAGGGTTTAATGATGTATTCTCCGAAATCGGAAGTCCTGAACTGGGAAGAGCCGAACAGATCTTTCATCTAGACGGAAATGTACAAGATGAGAGAGATCAAGGTGTAAGTTCAGAAATCTCCTCGATGGCCTACCTGCACTAACAGATATTCACTCCTACGAAGCAGAGCCAGGACGCTTTCTCGGACAATGATGACTTTCTTGATCTGAACGAGAATCTTTCTGATACACCTGGTCAAATCTCTGCAGACTTTTTGAATGCCTCTATTAGTGAATAACAAAAACCCCACATCCAAAGAATAACGTTTTGATAAAAAGCTGTTAGGTCCACAACCATCTCAAACTGATCAAGACCGGTCGTCCGACAATGACGAAAATGCTGTTTCAGGTTCAGCTCCTATCCATTCTAGTGAGTTGCTGTCAAGTATGCATTCAATGCTTCCGCCAGGGCGCTAGGCTGACTCAGGACTCTCAGGTGCTCAGGATAGGGTAGTTCCTTGTCAAGCGTGTATAAAAGCAGGTGTAACCTGCACTCCGGTCGGAGATCGTAAGGGAGCTGCCTGTCAAAGATGCAAAGATCGCAAAAAGAGATGCGTAAGATCAACAAAGTCTATCAATCACCTACGGACCTCCATTCAAAGAGTAGTTACGAGACTTGCCGAGGAAAACAACAACGATACCAACCTCCAGGAAATAATGGAAAAGGTCGAGCGAATGAGAATTCTCACCAATGCCAATTTGATATCGTCTGAAACAATTCTCGCGCAAGCAGAATGTGATGACTAGAAGAGGAGAATGAGACATGAAATGAAGAAGTGAATATTACCTTGAGTGATATGTAAACTTTGTGTTTATAGTAATTTCCTATCATCTCAATGTTATTGAGTGACGTTCAAAGACGCTGTCAGCGCTCAAAACAAATCTTACCCAATAGCACTTAATACGTTTGACGTGCTATTACCTTCAATGAACCCTGTGACATACGAGAAGTAAGATTAGATTTAGTAACATGATGATTGTATTCTACTTCTCCTGGATTTGTTTAGAAATAGACCAGTTAGTCTGGTTATCATATGTGCCATTTTTGTCACATCGGTAACTGAATTAGCAAGAGAGAATGAGGCGCATTCTCCTGTGGGCTGAGCTCACATCCATTTGATACGATACACGTATATAATTGATACAGATATGTATTTGGATATATATAACTTTAACGTATGCATCATTTGTTCGATTAGTTCTGCTATTGACATTGTGACCATCACAGTAATTCAAACACACTCAGAAAACTTAAGGTGTTTTCCGCTGCATTTAAACGCCAATTCGCTTATCACACTGAAACTCTTGATTATGCTTATAAAGCCGAAGGTGACCATCAACAACTTACAGATCTTAGAGGGATAGCACTCATAACACCGACAACATTCAGGTCGGATTCCATCAAATATTGTGATTGTTTTCAATGGTCAAGGGTCAAGGGTCAGATTGTCTGCCAAATATCTAGCCCGATCACACCCCTCACGCTCAGTTCTTCCATCTGCTCCATGAATGACCTTCCTGCCGAAGATGAGGACAGAGCCAATATGAGCAGCTCTATCTTATGATCCGATGAACATGATCTGATTTGAAGACATACCGATCCGTAAAGGTCATGAGTTCAGTGGATGATAGGGTTAATCATCGCTGCTATGGTTCTCGTGTGATTTCTTCATCAGGATTTGAAATTGACACAACATCCTTAACATGGCTTTGTCTTGTTTCACCCGTATCTCCTGGTAAATATTGCAAAATGTGACACTATCTCAAAATGCGGACTGACTTTTATCCATATCAGATTTCATTACGATACACATGCGAGAAAATCAATTGACTATCAAGGTCATCAACATACGTTATGCCACAAATGGACAGCAAAGAGCTCGATATCTCATGTTGCTATGAATCTAGAACAGAACATGTGTTGACTACGAGGTGGTGAGTTTTGCAAAAATAACGTGAAAATGTGAGGATTTCAAGTTACGAATCTGTCTTTACCATGATCCACTTATTACTCCAATATTTACCGATATACCAGTTGAATGAAGGCAAGCTTCGCTCTTAAATACCATATCACACCTAAATATCATTCCGCCTTCGGGCATAATTACTGATAGAGCCGTGCAGCATGCATTACATAAAGACGAACGAGTCAGCACTATTCATGGCATAGTTCGTTGTTAGTAGGAAAGCATCATTATGAAATCTGGAAACTGGTGAAGCCGTCCTACGTTCATCGGAGAAAAGGTACGGTCAAGTCATGTTGTTAAGGCAAGATATATACGTACAGGTAGAAAAAGGTCCCATATTCTATACCCTGAGGCGTGTTGTCACGAAATTCACTGACAGATGTTGCGTCCACGAACAGGTGAGAAGGAAGATTGAAAGCGCAACAGTGAGCGTCACTGTGTCATAGCAGGAGAGGGTGAAGGATACGTGGTGTAGTCTAAAGATGGTGGTGTCTCAAGCCAATGATGTGATTTACTGAATGAACTTCGCATATTCGATGCGTCTTCGCATATGCTGTAATTAGTTTGGTGCCATCCACGACAAGCTGATTACTGCAATCGTTGGTCTACATGAATTTGATTTATATGTTCTCCATGAGGCTTTCAGGTGAGCATGTGATCCAATCGACACTGAGGTTTGCGTTATACGTCTTGAAGATGTTCAGGGATCAAGTTCAGCTTCAGACTTACTATTGAGTTTTGGGTCGTTGAATTGAAGGGAATCGTGGTTAATATAGCTGCACATATGGATGACTCAGCTATGATGGAACGTTCCGCGACTACAATTCGTGAGCCTCCACTGTGTCCACTTCCGTAATTAATTGAGCACCTTACTGAGCACCTTTACTGAGCATCTTTACTGAGCACCTTACTGAGCACCTTTACTGAGCACCTTACTGAGCACCTTTACTGAGCACCTTTACTGAGCACCTTACTGAGCACCTAAATTTCAAGTCATTTTATACATAAATCTCCAGTAAATTGCACTGCGCAATGCAGACTATTCATCAAAATCCTACAGGTGAAGGGCGGAAAGGAAAGGGTCTCCATGCCTACTATGGACCTTTTACATGCATTCCTTTCTCTTTTATTGGGCGCTTTCTTCTGCTTCTTAGCCATCCCTTCCTCCTCTACTTCTTTCACCTTTTGTAAGGCATCTGGGATCGATATACAATGTGTCTCAAGGTTGGCAATTGTCACACCTGCCCTAAAGGTGAAAGCCCTTGCCTTGAGCTCGTCCTTTTGATGTTCTAGGAGGGTAATCTTTGAATGCATCGCCATATTTTCTGACAAAATAGAGGATGACAAGTATAAATAGAAAGAGGACATCATGCTTGATGTTGAAATGAAGGTGCACGATCGATCGCGAGGAAGTGGACATGAAAAATGGAGGCTCATGATTGTAGTCGCGGAACGTTAGAGATAAAATGGGAAGAAGCGCAGGAGAGCAGGCAAAAGAGGGGTGATTGATGAAAAGGGCAAAGAGGAGAAAAAAGCTTTACGCTATACAACGGATCTTTGAGTCACGCATGAAACTTTCGTCCAAGTTTCTTTCTGCTTCAGATCGAACGCATACATTCGTTCTCCAAAAGATCAAACCTTCTCCTCTCCTGACCTCGTGTAAATATTCTACCTCAAACATGGTCCATTCTTGACGAGCTTGTTCGTTAGTGCCCCTTTCATCCTGTACCAATTCTCTTCTTGGAGTTTTCCCACAGCAGCGAGGAAGCGATTACTCAATTCCGCTGATGTAAGGTAATGGCAAATCCTGATGAGGTAAAAAAGACCATTGATATGAATCAGCATTGTCTTCTCGCTTTTGTGGAGGTTGAAGAAACAGAGTTCATGATTTTTGTCAAAACTTTGAGCTTCGATCTCGAAGTAGGTGGAACATAACCCGTCGTGTAAGAAGAGGAAAAGATGGTATCATGAGATCAAGAAATATACTGCTCAACCAACATGATTCACAACATCTTACTGCTATACTGGGATGATCCACATTTACCTTGAGACTGTACGGTCTCCCACATAAGGTTGAATGATTTGAAGATACTCCGATACATCATTTCCTTCTCATCGTTCCTTTGTATCCCATGATGATGCTGATTGTCTAATGGCGGTGTATCGATGAAAGCTTACAGCCGGATGCATACTCCTGGGTTTACCATTACTTACAAGCTATGACTTACCCATCTGATCTATGTTCTAATTCCACGTAGTTAGATATACATTTACCACAGGCAAAGGTTGAAACAATTTCTAGCGATTATATGGTCTTTCAGTTCATATTATGAGAACAATAGGAGACGTAAATTTGCATTGCTGATGGACGGTGTCTGAATTATGCAAGGCTTTAGGAAGATGTAACATAAGTTGCTGACGGTGACCATCTAGTAAATAGCGACCTGAAGCCTCCTTTTTTGACAGAGACTGGAAGATCATGATCCTGCATATCAATCACATTTCGATATGGTGAGTAAGGAATTCAGTTTGAACCAATAGGAAATGATAATGTCGGAAATGTCTCTGAGATCGTTGTTGATGTAATATGATGTGGATCTGATCGAAATTGACAGAAGCAAAACCCTGCTATAAAAGATCAAGGTGGAAAGTCAAACTGAAATATGTCATCGATCTTCAGATGTTTAAGCTTGAAAGACCAGAGATGGGATCAAAGGCGGGAGGAGGTATACCTTGATTCAGATGCCAAAGTGGGATTAGCACCGATCCTCCACCTAAATCAGACCAGGAATAGATGGTGAAGTTGGATAGTTATCATGATGGGTTGAAGTTTTGATGATCATGGGATAGGGATTAACGCCAAGAATCTTTTCAATCCTATGATGATTGTTATCTGTATGTAAATCAATCACTCGCTGCATTTCCCAACCAATTGATTGAGCCACTCCACAATGTCCTTCTAGCAGCTTGATCCTGTGTCAGATTGAAACGTTAGGACAAGGATTTCTGTTCTTAACATGCTTTTTCTACCTCGTTATTCATATTGATGTTGATATTGATATTGATATTGATATTATGTTGTTGTGAAGCTGCATGCGAGAACTGATTTGACGGCGGTCACTCTGTCACTGTATTAGTATGTGACCATAGTTGATGGGATGCTAATTAAAGGACAATGAAATCCTAATGAAATCCTGATGAAATCCTGATGAAATCCTAATGAAATCCTAATGAAATCCCGATGAAATCCTGATGATATCCTAATGAAATCCTAATGAAATCCAAATGAAATCCTAATGAAATCCTAACGAAGTCCTAATGAAATCATAATGAAATCATAATGAAATCATAATGAAATCATAATGAAATCATAAGGAAATCATAATGACATCATAGTGAAGTCCTTATGAAATCCTAATGAATTGCAGTTGCCGTTCCCCCTTTCCATTAGGAAATTCCGGTATTAGCGGGATCAAATAGTGCTTTAATTCTCTCGAAAGAGGATTATTACAATTAATCTCATTTCATTTCATTGTCTCCTTTTCATTTCAAATCTACCACTCAAGTACTTCGTTTACATCTCACTGCAACATCGTTCTCAATCATCAAAGATCAAGCTGTTGACACATCAAGGCTAATTCATTGTGTGATCAATAAACATGCCGCTCAAGTCCCCCAGCTCGACCTAAATTCTATTATCATCCTCTTTTCTGCCGCGGTGAGGATAAAGTGAAGCCAATGACTCGTAGAGGTCACCGCTCGTTGTATCGGAGTTAATAATTGAATGTTTCTTACCTCCGTCGACCCCCACAGATCCCACATCTCCCATGCCTCACTCCCATGACCTAAATCCCTCGACTTCACTCCATCAATTTCCGCTAAAAATAGCGTTCAGGTTGAATTGCTCCCTTACCACCTATATTATGGGGCTCAAAACGCCATATGCAGATTGCTGAACTGCATCAAATCCATTTTCCCAGCTCGTCAACTCCGCTCCACCTTTAGTAGTCATGAACTCACCTCTTCATCCGACTGAGTGGAAGCGCTCCTACCTGATCAATGCAGCAGTTACCGTCCACCTTCCGCTCAGCATCTGCGATCTCATTAGGCACGCAGCTATGTCAACAAGACTCCTTTGTATAAGGTGTGATCTTCTATCTCCATCAACATCAGGACACTCAAGAAAAGTCATTTATGTAGTGAATAGGTAAATATCACGGTATACATCGGGAGCTAGCTCCCCGTAGATCAAGATCACTTGGATATGTCTCACTAATCGTGATCAAGTTTATTGGGAGATATAACATGCTTACTTCGAATGGAAGATCCAGTTCTGATAGGAAAAAAGCTAATAGGTTAGTCCCGAAGAGTGAGTAGAACTATTATTGTTGTATACACCTATGATACAGCTTCCTGACTATATACTTACCTCTTATGATAGTACTTCTCAGCTCTGCAGCTCAAGAAAAGAATCCAAAAACTTCGAAAAAGTCCGGCCTAAAAAAAATCACTACATTGTGCAACATACAGTAAGATCCAAACCCTTCGGTATGGTCGAGATATTGAACAAAGCTACAATTTTCATATCGCTATTTCCATCATAATTGATAGTTACTTTGTCCAAGCAAATCAATTTTAAGTTTGGATGCAATATCGTCAAAGAGTATGCACCCGTGAGTCCTTATTTCCATTTCTACTTCACCTCGATAATGAGCACTTTCTCCGGCTCTTTTGGTTCCCTCCACATTCCGCTCTTGACCTCTTAACTTGTGTTGATTGGTGGCGATTTTTGGAACTTCATAAGACTTTTCGTATCATCGCAAGCGTTGTTGAGGATTGACTGACCTTCATGTATTTAAAGCCTCCGAGACTACCTTCCGCTTCCATTCGGGTCTTCCACATTTTCCGCACCCTGGTCAAGCATCCAATAGGTCGCAGGGGACACTGCTATTCGAATCCGACATTGACTGTTCACCTAGGATAGCGCCCACAGTTTTAGGGGGGGCGCGCGCTGCTTTTGCGGCAGATTGGGATGGTGGGCAGTCACGATATCTCGTTAGGGATCATGAAGAAGTGGGTATTTGAGATACCCGCTCAAATTTCTTGATACGGCATGACGATGAGAGATGATTAAATGAGGCTGACCCGATTCGCTACCATTTTTAGTGAGAGAGGACATGGTCGGGAATCCCGAACATAGCTAGAAGCCGCTCTATCGTATCGCTCGTAGCTTGGATGGTGTAGTGCGCAGCTCTATCCCGGAACCCCTTTGTGTCCGAGGATGTATACTGGAACAGGCTCTGAAAGCAAGATTAGATCAATAGGCACGATTTCCATACCCGCAATGGCGAAGCCGAGGACGCGATGGTACCACTCAACTCCTGGAGAATTGAATCGATTCCTTATTCATAGAGTGACCTTCGCATGACCCATCCGCATTCTCATGAGCTCAACACCGAACTATCAAAGATGGATTTCCAATCGTAATTGCAAACGACGACCATCACAATAGCATTCACAATCACCAACATCGGCCTAGATTTAGAACCCAAACATATTCAGAATCGTGTGGCCGTTTTGAGAAGTCTTTTTGGGGTTCATTAGGCGAAGAACGCCTGAATGACCTACCACCAAGAAGCTCCCTGCAATAGTCACTGTGAAATCTGTGAGCTACATTGATAACAAGCATACGAAAAGAACTAGCCCTGAAGACCATCATATATCGTGTTGACAAGGAAATCTTGAAAATCTCCAACACAACCTCAAATAACGCTCATCGAACTGGCAGACAACTGACTATGCGGAAATTGGGAGAATGATGGTATCGATGTGGAAGATGAAGATATGTTCGACGGAGCTTTGGCTAGTAATCCTCCGTTGGCATCGCTCGTCCATGTTCATCCTCTCATAATAACAGTACTCGGTGACGGTCTTCTTCCTTCAGGTTATCCTCATTATGTGACCTTTCTATCCACGCGAAAGCTACATCAATCAGGATATTTCCAATCTTACCGAGCAGGCTGGCTCTGCATTTTCAGAGCATATATACCTACCACAGAAACAAATTGACCTGAACCAAAATGTCAAAGCTTGCTGATCCGGGTGGCTTTCGAAATGTATCTTGACTATCCTGACATGTGAGTGATATATCATCTTGTTATTAGAGCAATGACACGAAGAGATTTAGGATAGTACCCCAAGTGTTAGCACCAGAGGCTAATCTTACAATTTTCATTCTCGCAGTTGCTACCTAACGTGTTAGTAGCCTGTTTACGCACCGATGACTTGGTTCACTTCGCGAGGTAAGTAAAGATAGTTCGACCTTTTTGGCAGAGAAAGTGTATTTAAGTACAGACAAGTGCATTGTTTTAACAATGGATCATCTTGAGAATCATCATAATTGTTCTCCTGCTCTCATCGCTTCAGTCTGAGATTATTCAGATAGAAGCAATAATGAACAAATCGCGATTCGAGATCAGATTATGTTCGAAGCTTCCATATCTGGTTAGTAAGCTGCCAAATCATCGTCACCAGTGTTACAGGTATCAACGCAGATGTTGTAGCACATTACAAAACCTTTTGAGGGGCAACGGCATTTATAGCTGATAGATGTGTTTGAATATACTTTGACGGCTACTGCAAAGTATTAAGCATGAATGCATAAACTAAGTATTTATGTCCATCGACAACATAGCGCATACAGGCATCTTGATATGTCTCTTATCGGAACTTACTCGATGAGATTGATGATGCTCTCTTATCCGTATCTGCACATAGCTCAAGACACTCGCCGAATACTTCAGAGGAAGAATGAGCTATCGCAGGGTATTCACGGGTATAGAGCGGTAATCGTCAAGCCAAAGGAACATGGGCTTTCTCATTCTTAGTATAACACACGACTTGTCTACTTGCTAGGAATAATCAGAATGTTACCATCATCACTAGCTTTATCTCTACTAGTTGACCTCGTACCAAGTATCAGACTGTTTCCAGGTTCTTCTACGTCTTCTGAGATGGCCAGAACCTTACATCCATCTCAAATATCTTCCCTATACCCCCTACGTCTAAGTCCATTACCATCGTCCCTTCTGCGTGGCAACTTGTCGGGAAAACCGTCATGTTAGTTCCGATATCGGAACATGTGAGTCCAGTGGTGGATATAGTGCTGTATGATGGTATTTTTGCACAATCTAATTTGAAGGACTAGCTCTGTGAATAATAGAAGGGTACCACTTTACACATATAGTGCTGTATGATGGTATTTCGGCACAATCTAATTTGAAGGACTAGCTCTGTGAATAACAGAAGGGTACCAATTTACACATATTACTTAGTTGAATTAGGTTTACCCGCTCTGCGTGTTGTTAGGAATGAGCTCTTACTGGACGTGATTGGGTTGCAAAGTGTGTTCAATTCTACTCGTATCTACCAAGCCGTGGATACTTTGGGAAGCAAAGTCTCATAGTAATAACATCAAGATAATGAGAATGAGCATTTAGAAGATAAGCCATTGTTAATATTTGACCTCAAGCTAAACAGAAACGCATCATCGCAATTGTATTGGAAGCAGCTGTCAATCATTTGCCTTGGTCAAATGATGAGGGGGAGGATACGGCTTGATGAACCTCACTGAAGCAGGCCATAGGAATTAGCATTCCACCTATTTGGTCTGATGCTGGGTTTGGGTTGCAGGGTCCTCTCTAAGCCCCTACGAATGCTGGGAACGACTATCGACGACAGAGCAAACTGACCCGGGTTTATCTGAGCAGCCGTAGTATGAACTTGCAGGTGAAAAGCTTAAGTAAAGTATAAGCAAACCTAGTGAGATGGTGAAAGTGGAATGAGGTGTCCCGGACGTCATTTCGGGAGCTGGAATGTTATTCGGGCGAGATCTGTACACTAAAAACATCGTTAAGCCCAAGCGCACAGACTGATCAACCTGATAAGAACCTTTTTTTAAGGATCTGAGAACGATATGAACTGTCTCTTAAGTATTCCTGACTGCTGTGATTGACCCATGACCGATGCCTGAAATGATTCTAAATAGATTAAATACCCCAGATAAGTAAAAAAAAACGTTGTCATCTTAACCGCTTTGGGCATAGCAGATCGAATTAAGGGCTGCTGTCAACATTGAGAATTTACCAATGTCGGTAATTCTCGAATCGATACTGCACCGTCTTTTTTGCAAGCCCGCAAAATTGCCGCCAGGTAATCTCACGGAGACTTCCGAAAGTTTTGACCCTCCGACATTCTTCAACCACCGATTAAAAACGCCTTTCATTGTCGTGATGTGTAGCAAGCAGTGTGTCCGAAGAAGAAAATGTCTGTCTATGATCGCAGGATTACTGGCAATCTTGTGAAAAATGTTATACATGTTTAAACTGATCTTTCAATCAATTTAACTGGCTGCGCGGGAATACATTTTGAAGCACCATCCCTAAAGATTCCGTTCAGAAAAGCCTCCTTATTTATAGTGCGAACGGCTCCTCACTTGTGAATGGGAGGTGGAGCATGGGCAAGTGATTGGATGAACAGCAAATCAAGTGGATGAGCCACAGGATCAAACCACGTTTAAGTTTATTCCGGAGATTTGACAAGGGCCCAATTGCCTTCATTAGGGCTTCATGTGCAAACATTAGCCATCAAGCCTTAGCACAAAGCACAGAGGAAACCCACCTGTTTGGTCTGACAAAGACCCCCATGCTCGTGTTGTATCCTCTGATTGGAAGATCGGATACAGTCTGAGGTACAAGATCGTAAATCACCACAACTAACAGCATATGATCATCACCATCATTCTCTTGAATTGGAGATCATGAATCATCACAACTAACAGCATATATATTATCATCACCGTCATTCTCTTTATCTGCAATTCATGCAACAATTGTTCCAAATTTCCATCATGTGTGCACTTCCAGCTCGAGCAACCCCCAGAATGAGTGCTTAGACAGTCGTTTCCTAAGAATGCTATTCTTTTAGATTTAGTGTAGACAGGTAAACGCTGAAGTTACACCTATTCGCGAAAGATTGCGATCGATGGGATAGTGTAAGCTGAGATACCGAATGCTGATAATCTGATCGGTACAATATAGAAGGATTAAATTTAGATTGATTAATAGAAGTATAAAACCAAAGGTAAGGCTTACATAATAGGTACGACTACATGATACCCAAGATAATATAATGTATTCATTACGATATTCACAACATTTCAACTGATGGTGTTATGACCTCTGGGCACATTATGGGTGAGGTATCAAATTAAGGGATAGATCAAAGGAATGAGGGTGGGAATTTGATTGTGAGCTACATACAATGAAGAAGGGTTCACTTTGTAACGGACATGTCCGAAGGCAGGTTCAGTGAGTTATATGCTTCTGTCCGATCACAGACGCCATTTTTAACCTTATTTGTTGGTAGACGTTAAGATGAAAGACTGACGAATGTGTTCTCCCCTTCTTTTTCTCAATCATCTTTATCTCATCTTTCCCTTTCATCACCATATGTGGAGGAGATTTCGCGTACGATCTCCGAGAGTAACTCGCCAGCGAGCACATGTAACGAGCGAAAGCTTTGAGATTCCACCGCAATATCAAACGACTCTGTTCGCACAACGCTTGCTACCAAGCCGTCATCAACTCAAGCTCGATCAATAACTCGCAAACGTACTACTATCCTCGGGTACCCAAATAGATCTAATTCAACGAGCCGAACTCCCACGGAAAATCTCAGCATTGTGGCGCTGCCGATGAGGGGGTATCCATCAAGTCGAGAACCGGTGTCACAAACAACATGAGCACCATGGGTGAGAGGCAAATAGACAATCTTAAACTATTGCTAGAAATTCCATATTTGATATAGATGCTACGGAAATCTAGGGCACTTAGGTTTCGAAGCGTTCCAAGTATTCCACAAGCTAAGAAATTTGAGAAATTAGAATATCAGGTATAGGTGTCTTTTGGTAAAACACGGTAGTGCCCACAGTTCACATTTCAAAGCTCTTCTCACGTTTGCTTTCTGACAAATGGTCCTCGTCCAAACGACGTGGGCTCACCCAATCTGATATCTCTCAATTGGTCCAAGCATATAATGAGGTTTTATGGGCAGTTGAGGGTCTTCCTCAAGTCGAACTCCGCAGAACGGAGTTACAGTTACTCCGCACAACATTACGCCTTATACAGTATCGCTGTCCTGAGACGGGTTTTGCACAATGAGTGGGCAGAAATCCCCTCTTATCCGATATTTACACTCGGGAGTTATAGTTGGGGAATGAGAATTCGGCACATGGATGGAAACCGATGTCAAGAAAAACTGAGGGCGAGGGCCAAACTTTCTCACCCCCTTTTGGGCGGAGATGCCGTAAAGCCGAAAGTGGCACAAACTTCTTCATCAAGTGGCATAACAGCGGATGCGCTCTGGGAAGGTCTCAATTTTGGATAAAATCAGCGATAACGGGACAACATGAAAGGCGTTCATCTCAAATTAAGAAAATCAAACATCGCTTTCTGTTGCCATAACAGCAAAAGGGTGGTTTTGCCCAAGATTACGCAATTTGTCATGTCCGCAAAGGGGAAGTTTGCACGGAATCACACAATTTGTCACAACTCAAAAGGGTAAGATTGCACAGAACAACACAACGTCGACAACAGCGAACACCCTACCTTTGCTCGCCGGGACATATACAATACGATCCCAGCTCTGGTGAGTTATCTATGAAGATGAAGATCAACGTCGGTGGTTCAGAGCTCTTTGAGTATCATCAGTACAAAGCGGGGGGTTCACAAAAGTAATGCGGGTTCATCTCTTTCTATGCCCGGATTGAACTCCTAAAGTCCCTTGCTGGTTGAATGGCTACAACGTACAATTTACCAAATGCATGTATCAGTGTATGAGTCTATAAATGCGGGCCGCATGCGTGTCTTCCAGAGACGCAGAGTACACGGTGCATCCTCAGTTCAAACCTGAATCAGTAATTCCTATGGAATGATAGAATACTCTAATTTTTACAAGCTATTCTCTTTCAGCTCAAGCTTTACATGGGCAATATCGGCCGTACATGTATGTCATTGTCACAGCACATCACATCGCAAGGATACTTTGGTTACGATTCTTGCAGATGACATCGCACAGCTCATTTACCTTTAACAACAATTTCCTACCATCGTAAGCTGCATCTAACACTTTTATTTGTTTACTATCTACTATACCGAGTACCATGTTTACCTTCTCAACCAGTTCATCATCTTCAGAAAGGAAACTTCATCATCTCCAGAGAGTTTGTCATTTCCATAACGGCTTTGTTGGCGTCCATTGTTTTTCCTGCACTCCGCTATGTTGTAAGTGCAGGCTATTCTGCCGGGATTAACAGGGAGACCATCACAACTTGTTCTGTAATGAATCATATGCGTGCAATTGCACTGTTGCATAATGCGCGGAACACAAGCTTACAGTAATCTGCGATAATAGCCACGCTAACGGTCATCGGGAAAAACTGCCGGAGCTCTGATATATAATAGGAACATCAGGACAAGGGATCCTGAGCATGTCAGTCCACCGAGTTAGGGACGGGTCAAAATACGATGTTGAAAGCCCTTGATCATAGTCTACGATGGTCACTGGTGGCAGGATGGATGGATCGTGCTGTATCACGGAATGTCACACCTAGCGAGTCATATTCAACTGCTAGCCATCTCCTCCAAGACTGAGTGTTCACGATACCCGTCAGTCGATATTTATATGTCAACAATGCTTCTGAATGAAAAGGAACACATCTTGAGGGAAGAGCAACCTAAGAAGGTGTAGCGGAGACTTGCGGCGCGGTGGACAATTCGACCCGACATGAATATTTGCATTATTCACTTGTAAGTCAAGGGGTTCTCATGGACAAATATGAACACAAAAGAATATCCGATAATACTTCAATCTGCTTCCAGAGATACGCCCCGTTGTACTGATTGGAGCTATGCAGGAATGACGCAGGAAAAACAGATTCTGATGAGCCAATGTGGACTAGCATAGCATCCCAGTATGAATGTAGTTTGGGTTGAAAAGTAGTGTCAAGAGTTCCTTGATCTCCAGTGTCGTAGAATCATTACCAAACAGATCGTTAATGTAACCTCGATTCAGCTTACGAATTTTAATCGTAATTATTCCGAAAAGAACCGGTTCGGATATTTCGGTGCGTCTCGCGATATATACATTGGTCATACCACAAATTGTGTAATTCTGAGCAAAACCCATACTTCTTACGAGTCTCAAATAACTAAATGCTTGTGTATTGTACATTGCTCGCAATGGTGTCGAAAAACATGGACACTCAGTATTCGATCTGCACTTCGTCAGGTCATCAAAGCTATGCTTACACCGTTAGGAACCTTCTTAATCAAGCTGCTAGCAAGTTCAGTTTCCACAGGAGCTCCTTAATCTTCTGGCAAGGCAAATTGTGCCTTTCTGTGGGGGACAACGGCAACCACATTCTACGTTACATCTGGTGGAGCATAAAATTGAGCAGGCCGTAAGCTTGCATCGAATAGCACATCATTCTGAGAACAACCTTATTTTCAATATCAATCTTGACCACCCTATCGGAAGATGGTGCATGTGTATCCGTCGTCGTGCGATCTATTCCTAATGACCTCTAAACCATACAAGGTCTCACTTGTCAGACTAAGATCTGAGACAAAGTGAAACGCAGAATTTGCGGAAGACAAGAATCGGAAATGGGCTGCCATATCCATTTCAGTTGACATACCGTCAAAGCTGATTATAACCTGAGAACAGTCAGAGATGGACTAAACGTAACTCTTGATAGGACGGATTATCGAATTGTTTTAGTCCAAAGCTTTGTGATCGACTGTATATTACACACGTCAGTCGAGCAGGTATGTATGCTACACCTCATCTCATCAAGGTATATATTAAAACACTAGCATCCCCGCTGCGATTTCATCTACTGAAATTTTGTGCTTCTATTGCAATCGGAGGACAAATGGAACATCAGGCTACTTGTATTATATGCCAAACGAAGAGGGGAAGAGCTTGGTTCAAGGACTAGACATATTCTAAAGATGAAATATATAATCATGGTACAGGTGGAAACGAAAAAACGTAGAAATCCACATTTAACATTAACACATAAAATCCGAATGCTCCAGTCCTACAGTATCAAATAAGAACAGAAAGACTCAAGACTAAATGTTCCGCAAGACCAAAGGAACAAGAAGCACAAAAATCAAAGACCAGACTCCCCCATGCCTGTTTCCAGTATCCGATTCCTTGTATTCCAGTATAAACTGATATACAATAGAAAGGACATTGGGGTTGTTCAGAGTTCATTTTACGAAAGGTTGCATGTTCCGGGATCAGAATTATTACCCGAACAAGCAAGTTTTACTGCGCGCGGACTCCCATTTCTAGCGTGCAACATTCAAAATTGCAACCTGAAGAAAGGTCCTGCAAAATCATTTCAGCAGGCGGAGGCGAAGCTACACACGCAGACTTGCACCTGCATTCTTGGTGGCTGTTCATAATTACCATAATGCTGCAGGCTAGCCGGTCAAGTCGCAACGTCTTCTCCGACGAACTTTGAACAACACCAATGGCAAAGAAGCAATATCGAAACCGAAAAAAATTGAGAAGTTGGAAACCAACTAGCACTTTCTATATGTATCGTTGAATACTTTTACCTTTACCATCTTATTTGGCCTACGACGGGGTATCCCATCATAAATAAAGCGCTTGAGCAGATTGCTGTGGTATAGTCCATGAACCGCTCACTACAGGAGTTTCGTGATCCGCGAATTTGGCTTCCGAGCTCACCGAATTGAACCCCAATTCCTTGTAATTCTACACATCCATACCTCCATTCTTAGAAAAATAATTATATTTGCGACCCACGCTGTCCCAAGCAGTCGATGGAGGCAGACAAGACAAATATAAATTATGATCAATTGATAAATCAGTTCGAGAGACACTTCCTATGGGTCTGTTTGCTCTTGAGATGTCGGCACTGAAAGCTGAGAGTAAAGAACATTCGTGATGGTAGTGTTGACCTGGGTTTTGCTCTTGAGATTCCCAAAGGGAAGAAACGAGATCTTCATCGGAATCGAGAACCGAGGATGAGCTGGAATCATTATAATGGTTGTAATGCTTTTTAGAGGTCGAGATTCCGAGTGATGTAGAAGGTCGTATAATGGCTTTTGTGGTTTTAAACTCGAGACGTAGTTGAGTTTTTAGGTGTATCAGAAATTGTATCCGCCGAGGAATAAGAGAGTCGGTTGCCGTTGATGTTTTGCAGATGAAGATACGAAAAGTCTGCGGGAGCTCATTCATCAGACTGATATTGACCTCCTGAAAATTGCAGTATCCCAAGGGCTTACGATAGTAGAGGCACCTCTTTTTTCTCTCAGTGATCGTTGGATTTGTTCTGACTAGATTCAAAGTGATGGTTGTCTCTGAAGGATCGAGGAAATTCATTGGAGACACCAGAGATAGTGGGGAAGGAATGTAAAGGAAGATCATGCTTAACAGGTAATTTCATACTGCCACCAGTGATTCTGCTTTCAGGCGATGCATTTGCAGACAAATAACCACCTTATACTGCTGCGTTACTTCTGAGACGCTCAAATGTTGCGTCAGTAACAGAAGCAACTGATTTCTAAATATTCTTTCTCATAGAGATCAGTCTGCTTTCTTTTTGCTTCCCGAGCAGACTCCTTTCGGGGGAGAGAAGTAATTCTGATTGGTTCCCGTGTCAACCGATTGCATGTCGAGGTGGTATCTAGCCCTGTAAAAGAACAGGAATTCTGGACACCCGTTTTGTTGAAATGTGGTGTGCCAAGATGGGGCAGGGTCCATTTTATGAGGATGTATGGAGAATAGTCAATCTCGGTATGATCTGCTTGTTGAGAACGCTTGTTATAACGAATTGCGAGCTGATCGATACCAGAGTGGTGATCCGAGAAGAGCGATGCTGTTGCAGATTGTTTTACTTCTCTATCTGTCAGCCATTGTGGAATAGACTTTGGTCTTGACAACACTATCTGCTGTCCTTCGGGGTGGAGTAAAATTGAATGAATGAAACCGAATCTACGTAATATGGAGATATCAGGCAAGCTCTCGTCAGAAAGTGTCAATTGAGACACAAATAAAAAGAGGAATAAATCGACTAACATCTGATGAACTAAGTTGACTACTGAGGCCGGAATCAGATAAACAGCTTGCTCGTCGGCTGAAATTGTCGCTGGTTATGTCAGTACTAGCTATGATAGTATATTTCGCTCTTCAACCAAAGCAGAAAGCCACTCGGCTTATAATACACCTGCAAACAAAACCGACCTGAAGATCCTTGAGCATCTACGGGCATCTAGACATGCAAATGTACAATAGTCAACCATTTATCGTTTTTCGGATGAGACTCGGTATTTGCAGAATCAGTATATTGTCCCTCTCCCTATCTGCATCGCTCTCCGGAAACAGACCATCTGATCGCACGAAGAAAGCGAAACTCAACCCACTATGAAGAACAAAGCCGCCAACATCAATAAATCATCACTTCCAGGATCATATGGTCTATCTTTATTTGTTAAACATAAATCTGCATCGCTTTCTTCCCCCAAAGAGTTCTACGGTGTCTGTCCACTCCAGTATAAGTCCTCTTGACATCGTTTAGTTGTACTCAGATCCATTTCTACTCGATAAATCAAGACTTGATGTGAATTCTAATTCATGAATTATCTGTTTTTGAAGAACAGCATTAGCGTTTTCATATTTTGAGTTTATTTCTTCCTTAAGCATCATCAGTTTGGAGAAGAGGATGGTCAAGGTAGGTTGATAATGCGATGTGTATACGAGGTAGTTGTGCAGATAGTGTTCATCAAGAGGCACGCGTATGCAACAATGAAGAATCAATGTTCACTCACCCTTGATTGATTCTACACTTATTACGATATAGTCCTTAGGGTTATAGGGGGATCCTAACTATCTCCCAGGTCCAACCCGTCCGGATGGTTGAATTTAAATTCCCCCTCAACCCGGTCAAAAGCGGCGAGGGCCGCGCGCGTCTCATCTTCCAAATATCCTATTTGGGTAATTCCCTCCGGGTTGAGTCTCTCAACCCAGCAATTTAGATACCCCAGGTTCTACCCCACACCTCTAAAAAAACCATCAACCCGGCCAATTTCATTCAACCCGTCAAATAATTACGTAATTTCAAACACCGTCCTCTCCCTTCCATCACCTAGGCACGGATACAGTCACCTTTTTTTTCCATTTCTCATTACGCGTTCCTACACCTCTCAGACATAACAATCTGTCACCCAGATTTCCCATTCTCCTCCAAGTCTTATAGGGAGGTCTGCGCTTGGGGTTTTGCCCTTAGAGGTTGAATTTTGCCAATCTGAAAGATGCAGTGGATAGCTGCTGAAGATACAAGAAAACCCCAGGAAAAACATCTGGGAAAGGTTGGATATTGCCCAAGTTATTCAACTTTCAATCCAAGAGGTCAAGATCTCAACTGATCAAAAATAAGTTTAAGTTATAGGGGGATCCTTAGCGCGGGGGTATCCCATTGTTGCACCGATTTGGGAATGAGTTATACCGTTGCGTAGCTACTGTCGAGGAGAGCTTATTTCTTTTCTAACCTTGTAAAAGGGGGTTGGGGGGTTACAGTGAGATCCCCGGCTTGGGGTCGGCTCCGATTTTAAAATCGTTTATACCATTGGATAGCCCTTGGAAAGTACTTCTAGATGGGTTAGGGGTTAGGGGTTAGGGGTTAGGGGTTAGGGGTTAGGGGTTAGGGGTTAGGGGTTAGGGGTTAGGGGTTAGGGGTTAGGGGTTAGGGGGTTAGGGGTTAGGGGTTGGGGTTAGGGGTTGGGGGTTAGGGGGTTAGGGGTTGGGGGTTAGGGGTTA